>NC_031776.1:14837538-14914777 GCF_001522545.3 Parus major | reverse complement strand
CTCAAGCACTACAGTATGTGCTACTTTTTGGGATTCCACAATGGGCTTCTGTTTTGGGGGCATCACACCATATTTCAGTTTTTGGGGTTCTACATCAGGGATAGGTTCTTCAGGTGCCACAACAAACTCTTCTTTCTCAAGCACTACAACATGTGCTACTTTTTGGTATTCCACAGCGGGCTTCTGTTTTGGGGGCATCACAACATGTTTGAGTTTTTGGGATGCCACATCAGGCTTGGGTTCCTCAGGCTTCTCAGGCATTACAATATGCTCTGTTTTTTGAGATGCTACAATAGATTCTGATTTTTGGTATGTCAAAACAGTCTCGGTCTCCTCAGATGTCACAACATGCTCTAGTTTTTGAACTGCCTTTACAGGCTTTGGTTTTCGGGCCACTTCTGGTTCTTGCAGCTCCACCTCTTGATGCTTTGGTTTTGTGTGTCCTGCAAGGGACTTTGGTTCTCGAGAAACTGGAACAGGTACTTGCTTTTCTGGCAAAGTTGTCTTGGTTGCTTTATGTACATAAAAGATATTAGTTCCAAATTTAACAACTGCACTGACAATCATACCAAAATTAACCCAACCATAAAACATAAAAGACAACTGTAATAAAAATATTAAACACATATCAAGTATCAATCATTTATGCTGGCCTTTTAAATGATGAATGTAAGACTTTGGCTTTTCTCTCTTTTCTCTCAGTGGTACATACACACACTCCACCTCACAAAACTCATGCTCCCATATGGAAGTACACACATGCACTAATAATATAACTTAAGATATAAGTAAAAGCCATGATTATTGTCAACAGAATGGACAGGACAAAAGATATTAATTGTACTGCAGGCATTAAAGTGAAGATTCTTTCAAGAAACAGAGGTGATGGCGTCTAGTTTTTCTTGGTGGAGCTTTGTTTTTTTCAATTAAATTGATAACTTCTGCTCTTATCTATTAGAATGGGTACTTCATTTTCTTCTCCTATTATAACTTTTATTAGCAGTGGTGGTTTTCATGAACCCAAGCAGGTAGAACAGCAAGAATATGCAAAAATAGTAGGAAGAGATGAAGTAGAATAATGGTAAGAGTAACATACAAGCAATTCAGACATCCAAGATTTGGCAGTATTTTTTCAAAAACAACCATATGTGTCTGTTTCACGCATATATGCAGATAAATAGAACAAGCATAATTTAGAACTTCAGGAAACAGAAGGATAATTACAATGTTAAAGAAAAGATGAAAAACATTACTTTTGTTATTTTATTAGTGTTGAGATTTACCTTCCTTTGGTGGGAGTTCTGGTTCTTCAGGTGCAGCCTCTGGTTCTGGGACAACCACAGGTTCTGGTATTTTTTGCACAGGTATTTTCTTTTCTGGAACAACTTTCTTCGGCACCTCAGGTTCTTTAAAGATATTTGTTTGTTTTAATTTCAGGAATTTGAAGAATAGGAATTAAAAAGACAATAATAACTCCAAAGTAAAAAAAAAAAAAACACAAAAAACCTAACAGCATCAGAATAAAGCCCACCCTTATAAACAATTTGGTTGTTTTGTTGGTTTTTTTTTTCCATATTACTTTACACACACTATTAGTAGCCACTGTTAATGAGAGCTATTCAAAAAACAAGAAGACCACAAAATCTGTAACACATTATATAAACTATACAAAAAAAGCTGCTAACACAAACGTAGGAAAGATAATATTTAGAGAAACATAAAATTTGCCTAAAATTTGTCTTATTACTATTGAATATATACCTTTGGGTGGTGGAGGTTCTGGTTTTTTAGGAACTTCAATGTGTATTTTTTCTTCTGAAATCACTTTCTTGGGCACCTCAGGAACTTTAAAAAAAAAGCAGTTAATTTTATGTATGTATATCTGCAGTGTTCAGACATTAAGAAAAAGTAAATCTCAGGGGCATCAGAAGCAGGAGTGGTTTTGGACGCAAATACGTAATTTCTCCATTCCCTAGAGAAAATTCTGTTGTCTCACTGAGTTACAGATGCAAAAACCACAACTGAAACAACAAAAATATTTTATAAGACATTAATAGTAGAAGTAAATTGCCATGATGTTAAAATGGTACTGTAGACAGTTAAGGGGTTTACTTTCCTTGCATACAATTACTCTTAGTGTCTGGACATTCTGGTTTCTTTGATACTTTAACTGAAACCTCTTATGGGACCAGTTCCTTTTGTACCTTAGACACTTGAAAAATATCAATAACTTTGTGGTATCAGAATTTCATAAACAACACTAAAGCATAACAGCAGATCACTCTTAGCGAAAACACCAACTACAAAGATCTATTTTTTTCACTCAAAACATTTTCTCACTTGACAAACCTTTGACAACAGAAGAAAATGCAAATAGAGGTCTTGAATACTGTCTTCTATATTGTTAAAACAAGAAAAGAATATGTTTCTTTTGGGTCTGTACTTTAGTCCTACTTTAGTCATATTGTCAAGAATCTTTAGCTGGTATGACTTGTGAGGTTTTAAGCATAGCAACTTTGATTTTTTTTTGTTCTGCATATACTTCCTTCAGGCCCTTTAGGAAAGGGGTTATTTTCTGTTCTTATACGGGGTTTTACAGTTATGTTCAAAACTTTTCAGCAGAAATTGCCAAGGTTCTTAATAAAACCTCTGATTTTACTTGTTTATTGTTTTAAGGTTATTTTTTGTCCCTGTAAAGTCTCAGGGAGCACCTCAGAGTCTTCTCGAGTTTCTTCTTCTACATCAGATTATTTTTCCGTTTTATTCAAACATCTCCCAAATCTCTATTTGACTGAGACTGACATTGTCCATTTTGTATTCCTTGTCACATTCTTCTATGTGTGATGACTTCTTGTTATCAAATTTTTGTCTATGCAAACTTGTCAACACAAGTTTTTCTTCTATATTAGACATGTCTATCAATCATTCTATGCTCTCTTTTGGCGCTAGGTATTCATTGTCAGTCAGGACTATTTCACATCACAGAGGCCCTCTTTTCTTCTCTTAAGATTTCTGCTATTGTTCTCAAGTGTCAATCTCCTTTCTGCTCAGCCACATCAATATTTCTAACACACTGGTACAGATTACAGCCATGATTCAAAAGAGAAGAGTTTTAAACATATATAGAATTATATGGGCACAGAAAATAAAAGTAACAGGAAAACACAAACAAGCAATCAGATAACTAATATGCACAATCAAGACAGAAGTTTTTTTCCTCTTCCAAATTTTAGTTTTCTGTAGTGCAACATACCTTTGGCTGGTGGTGGTTCTGGCTTTTTAGGGACAGCAGTGGGAACTTTCTCTTCTGGAATTTTCTTGGGCACCTCTGGAACTTTAAAGAAAACAGCATTCATTTTTTAAAATTAAAGCATTTAAAATATGTACATTGTAAAGAAGAAAGAGTATCACGAGGCATATCAGGAAGAAATGAAAGACATAAAGATGTCATGCAAAAAGTGTTTTAGACTATTACATACTAATAGGGTTTTGATAAATGAGTTTTTCTATAAACTCTAATGCTCAAGAGAAAAATATCCTCCTCCAAAATGTACTATTATTGACATATAAGCTTTAGGTAGTGTTACTCTTGATTTTTAAAGTATAACAATATTTATTGATTTCTTAGGTATCTTGTATGCTTCAAGATATTAGTGTAGTTTTAAAAATGACAAAAAATTAAACATTCAATGCAGAGACATAAGACAAGACACATAAATATATAAGGATGTGACAAAACAAGTAGTTGCATAAGGATGCTTTGACAACTTCTGAGAAGTCTTCATGGTTCTACTCCTCTGGCAAAGAATAAGTTGCAAGTGACTTTGCTTGGGATCTTTTATCCTGCAGTTTTAGATTTCCTATTCTCCCCATAAAGATGAAAACAAGCTAAAGAAGTTAAGGCAAAAGTTGAACTTCAATGAAATGCCTTTTAAATGTCAATTAACTTCAATGAAATGCCTCTTAAATGCCACACATAATCATAAGATGATTGGCAGTACTATGTGATAATGACTAGGGTGGGATAAGCTGTGCTGCCATTGGCTTGACAGTTTTGAATGCCACTCAAACTGCTACTTCAGACAGACTTTTAAAATACCTGAATGACTTGTAACAGCTGGTTTCTGTGCAAGTTCTATTTCCATTCAAAACTAAATCAGCTGACCCCTAAGTTTAACATGAGCAATGTGAAGCAGAGGGAGAGGATGTGCTTCTTGCTAGAGTATGATCAAATTTCTGAGGCTGTCCCCATGAAGTGAAAACATTCTGAAATCTGATTTCTGAGTGAAAATCTCACTGCGTCTTAGCATGGCTAGAGCTTTCCTTATTTCTGTTCCTTTTTCTAGCTTCTGATGCAATTTCTGGGTAACTCTTGGATAGAATAAATAGATAAATGCAACCAATTTTCAATGCTTTGACAACTACAGTACAAGGCACAGAAGGAACTTATAGAAAAAGAATGAAAGGATATGCTGACCTATCCTTTAGGCAGCTTCTGGCTTTTTAGGCAGAGTTTTTCTTCAGGAATACTTTTTTTAGACAATTCAGACACTTGAGAACTATTTACTCATTTTCATTTTGATTTTATGACTTAAACACTACTTGAGAAACACAAAACAGAAAAGAGGACATATACAACATAAACACCACAAATCTGACATGTGGACCATGAAGTGTGAAATCAGAAACTATGTAAGAAACAGTAAAAAAATAAAGATGTTTATCAGAGAAAGACCTCAGTTCTGCCAGGGTCTCAAAGTACCTTTAGATGGTGGAGATTCTGGTCTTTTAGGCACAGGAGTAGGCTCTGGTTTTTTAGGCATAGCAATAGGTACTTTTTCTTCTGGAACAGCTTTCCTAATAGCTGCAGGCACTTTAAAGATATTAGTTCAGTTTAATGAGAGGAAGACATGCCATGAAAAATCTCAAGTTTTTCATATAAGTAAGGTACTGAAAGAATGAATAGAAGTATTAATTATGCTGGACAAGGACTAAAACACAAACATGAAAATTTAATTTTCCTGTAGTTCAAGACTTAGCAACTTGTAGGAAAAGATGATGAAGAAGTCATATACCTCTAGGTGCTGGAGCCTCCTCTTTCCTATGAACAGTAGAAATTTCTTCTTCTATGTGAATCTCCTCGTAAACTTCACGTACTTGAAAGATATTAGTTTAAACACTTAGAATATCTCCAGAAAACAAGACAACATGTGAGATAAATAACAAATAGAATCAAATAGTCAAGCTCCTCTGAAGGTATACAGGTCTATTTTATATCCATGTGCAAAATTAGGATGATTTCAAATAAGGAATAAAAAATCTCTCATATTCTACCCTGACCTGACCTCTGCAGTTTGTCAGAAGAAAGGTGTGTGATGTGTTCTAAACTGAGCTACTACTTAAAGTGCAGAGATAAGCCCTGTCTATCTAAGTTCGGTCACATTTTCTTGATTTTTTTCCCCTTTGGACAGATCTCAAATAGTACTTAAAATTAAGAACAACTACTGGTCATATTTTTTAAATTAATTTTTACTGTTGCAAGTAACCAAAGCTGTTAAATAAACTCTAGTTCATGATAAACAGAATGTTCTCAAAATAATTTATATTTATTAATATATATATAAAAATTATGTGAAAACATATTTTTTTATATCCTTCAAATCGTACATAAAATTTCTTATACCTGTAAAGTGTGAAGGTTCTTCTTTGGGTACAGCAGGAGGTATTTTTTCTTTGTGGACAGCTTTCTTTCGTACTTCAGAAACTTAAAAATATTGGTTTATTTTAGAAATTTGCATTATGAAATAAGTAACACAGTTTTGTAAAATAATTAATTAAACTGACTAGAACAATAGGAAAAATATATGGTATTGAGATGTGAATAAAACTCAACAACTTTACCTTCTGAAGTCTGTTTTTTCTCTAACTCCTAGTACTTATGTTTCTGAATATGCTCTTCTCTGAAAAGGTAGTAGAGGTTTTTTTATGTTTGGGCTTTTGTTTGTTTGTTTGTGGGGTGTTTTTGTGTGTGTGTGTATGTGTGTATATAAGGACTTTTGGAACTATAAAGGGTTTTATTTTTTGAAATTTAAAAATTACCCATAAAAGCAAGGTAAAAATCCAGTTCCATTAAGTAACTATTAGGTTTCCAATGTGTATAGAGCTCTTCAGTTCTGGAATTGTGTAAGAAAATTATGTTTCTATTAAAAAATTTTGTGGCTTTCTATTTTGTCCTGATTTAAAGTTGTACCTTAACCTTAACTTTCTTTAAGCCCTTGATATGACTACAAAGAGTCCTTCTGCAAATAAATTTCTCTTACAACCTTTCAGATTTTTTTTTCCAATATATTTTCAGAGAAAGTATTTTGAGAAATTTAACATGAGACATGAAGTCAGAAAAATATAAAACTAATCCCTGTCTAATCCCTGAATCTCCTGCATACTAAATTTCTGTGTCTAATTTAGTTTTCCTAAATTTTAAGTTCTTGATGCAGAATGTATCAATCTGTTTAAGGAACTTATAGGAGCTTATAGAAAACAAAAAAATTGAAATGTAAAGATTTTATAGCATCTGGTTGTGTTGTTTAAGGAGAACAAGCAAGCTGAATTTCTCCCTTGGTATCTCACTTTCATAAGAGGTTAGAGGGAGTTAATTTGGAGGTAATGTACCTTTAGCTGGAGGAGCTTCTTCTGTAGGTACAGCAGCAGGTGTTTTCTTAAGTGGGATAGTTTTCTTTGTCACTGCAGACACTTCAAAGATATTACATTTTTAAAATAACGTTATAATACACAAAGTGTAAGTAGCAAAGAAGTAATGACAAACATAGCATCTAAGGAAACATTAGAATGAAAACATTAAATAACAGATTAGCACACAGATGGAATGATGAAGATGAATAATTTGTTGGAATGTGTTGCTTTACAGATTGCTTGAAGAGTTGGTTTACCTTTAGCTGCTGGAGCTTCTGGTTCACTAGGAGTAATAAAAGGCATCTTTTCTTCTATTGGAACTTCTTCATAAACTTCAGGTTCTTTAAAGATATTAGTTTATTTTACATATTTTAATATTAGTTACAAGACAGGAGTAGAAAGACAAAATAAAAACATGCAGAAATGCATATGGACAAAGAGCTGTTTGAACATAAGTTATTTAAATATCTTTCAGTGTGACCATTGACTCACTACTGCTAGAAGTTACCATTCCTATTTAGTAAAATATATGTTTACAGAAATATTTAATTTTATTTTCTAGTTTCTTAGTTCTGTGTATTAAAAAGATTTTGTAACTGGATTTCTTATGTCTTCATTTGGAGTTAATTACCTCCATTTCAACTCAAAAATTAGGTGTTGCTCAAGATGGCTCTTAAACTTCTGTCTGCTTAAGAACATTTCTTTGCTCCAGTGTGACTCAAGTGCTTCCTGAATAAGAAACTTTTTTTCTCTTTTATGTGTCTTTTCCACATCATCAGGGGAAAAAAAGTACAGCATTTTCAAAATGCTAAACTCCATTTTTACATTTAGTGTAACATTTTAATGTTTTTAAAATGCTGAATTAGATCTAAATTTGTGGATGTAGATGGTCCAAAAGGTATGGATATAAGCTTCTTCTAAATAGTTTTTAAAATTAATTATAAAATCTCATATTTTGCAGAACAATATAGAGCTTGACTTGGTATGTTCTCAGAAATTTACTATTTGATAGATGTGTCGTTGATGTACCTTCATGAAAAGGAGGCTCCTCTTCTCTAGGGATAATGGTGGGTACTTTCTCTTCAAGGACAGCTCTCTTAGGAAACTCAGGAACTTCAAAGATATTAGCTTTCTTTTAGTAATTTCAAAATAGTTTTCAACTTTTAATACCCCAAACAGAAATAAACCCAGAAAACTTAGTATTGAGGTCTTGGAAACTTTTCAGGAATTAAATATGATACAGTTCTAGAACTATCTTACTGGAACAATGACTTTGTGAAGAAATTTATGGTTTCAGCTCTGAAAGATAGCTTTATGGAATTATCATGCTCTTCCTTCTGGTTGGTGTAACAGCTTTAATAGCTTTAACTTACTGGCTCTTGCCCTATTACTTCTTCACCAATAACATGACCTGTGCATTGGTATCAAAACCCCAGTTTAAACAAAATTCACAACTATATTTTAAATAGAAAAGCACTGAAGCTCTACATACTGGTGGTGTAAGCAGCAATACCTCCTCAGCATGTTTTCATTCATAATTCAATGCTTTACTGTCTAGCACATATGGGCAATGTTTGCCCCAGAGTTTGGGATTTGTCACTGAGGTTTCAATCTCCACTTAGAGACTGTGTACTCTTGCAGTAGTGTGAAGAACACGACAATTTTTAATAATGTTAGCTGGGAAAAATGACACAAATATTTCCTTTCCTAATATTTCATAACAAAAGCCCCTTTACCTTTCTTTGGTGGAGCTTCTATTTCAGGTGTACGTGTAGGTTTCTTTTCTTCAGGGACAGGTCTTTTGAGATCATCTGGCCCTTTAAGATACAATTTATTTTTAGGGCTTTCAAAGCTACTTGAAAGAAGTTAAAAAGAAGAAGAGCAAGTCTAACAAGGAAGATTCTTGAAAGATCAAATAATTAAATCCTTCCTGAAAGAACATTTATGTTAATTTTGAATATTAGAAAGAAAAATAACATTAAAAAATACTTTCTTGAAAGATTTCAGAAGAAATAAGGACATTATTTCTTTCTGAACTATTTTCATGTGCAAGTTAATGACAGAACACACTTTTTTAAGTGACTTTAACACATGACTTCAACAAATGACTTGAAACCAACAGACAAAAAAGACTCAATGACAGATGAAAAAAACAAACACCGTGGGGACGTAAAACATATGCACATGTTTCTCAACAAATAATGAAGACAAAAGGTTGAATTTTGAGTTCATTTTTCACAAGCACAATGAAGAGGAAGTATACCTTTAGCTGGTGGAGGCATTTCCTTTTTAGGAATAGCAGGTGGTGCTTTTTCTTTTGGAACAGGTTTCTTTGGCACTGCTGGCACTTTAAAGACATTGGTAGTTTTTTTAAGGACGTTTGCAGTATGAGTATTATGTAAGAATAGAAGTTAAACAAAAAGAAAACAATGCAAAGAGTCAGAAAACTTAGCAAAACATAAAAATATTTCTCAAATACATAAATACATGTAATAGAAAAGAGGCTACCTGGACTATTTAGCTTGGATTAATGCAGCTAGAGTTTCAGTATTCAGTGAAATAAAAACAACTGCTGTTGTTGGATAAATTCTGGATAGGGATAAGCCTTAACAGTTAGGTTTCATGTACAATCAGCTCCAATTATTGGCAGCTGGGAATACAGTCAGGTTTCAATTTCCTATCAGTTAACTCCAAGCTTTGCTGTGGAAACAAACAAGCAAACTAATCCACCTTTTCCCACTGATTATATTCTGACAATTTGCATAAGCAATAGCTATTAAAGCTAGCACAAAACTAATTTCTGGCAAATTAGTGCTTTGAAAAGAAAATTACAGAACTCTGGACCAGTGCATTAACTTCTCTAGCACTTGTTGACAATTGCAATTCATGACACTTATGTTTCATAAAGCCTGATACAGAGAATACCTATTAAGATAGCACACACTCCAGCACATCATTAGGTTAAAGAAAGTTCTTGTTTTTGAGGGTTCTGCAGGAAACTAGAATTTCAGTGATTTATTAGAAAATATCACTTGTGTTCTTATGGAAAAAATTAAATTAAGGTACTAACTTCATTCCCTTTGTCTCCAGGAACTAATTTGTTTGGTTTTTGTTTTGTTAAAGAAATATATTTTTTTAGTAATTTCTTTAACAGTAGTGTGAAAGAGAGCTAAGAGTCTAGCAGACAAATCAGAATAGGTACAATGCTGGATTTGGGATTCAGAGGCTCATGCAGAAGGCTATGTTTTCAGATTTATCTGATGGATGATATACCTTTAGCTGGTGGAGCTTCTCTTTTAAGAGCAGGTACTTTTTCTTCTGGCAGAGGTCTTTTGGGCAACTCAGGCACTTAAAAAAATATGTCATTATGGATTATAAGTTAATTTTTCTTACTTGTGAAGAAAAAGGCATAAAGACAGCAAGCAGAGCAATCACCCATTTGTAGAGGAGCCATCTCATCATTTATACAGAAAAAACGGAGCGGTCATCTCAAAATTCTTGAGTAATGAAATAAGAAATAACAATGTACATCTTTTTTGTACATTGTAGATGCACTATCTCTGGTGTGAGTTATATGGTGTGGTCATAAAGTTATGACCATAAATTTAAATTATGGGAAAGAAGGTTCTACATGAGTCTTATTATCTTTGTAACTCAAAGGAGCTAAACTGGACAAAATAATTAAATATTAATGCATAAAAAGTAATTCAGGTTGCAGCTGAATTACTTCAGATGATTAACATTTTCTCAGCTTGTGTTATATCTCCACTAGTTCACTCTTGGGCAGTCAGATAGGGAACCCTCTCATTTTACAGGGAAGGGAATTATTTAGGAAGGACTAGGATAGAGACAATCTTTGAACTGATTTATCATTACCAGCAACAGACACACATAGGACTACAAACAAGGCAAAAATATAAATGAACACCCATAGGAGGCTTAAGCAGTAACTGAAAACTCAACACACTATAAGAACAAGAGAGTCATGACTTGATTTACCTATAGCTGGTTTGGTCTCATAAGCCTCCTCATATACCTCCTCATACTTCTCATAGATCTCTTCCTTCTCCTTAAACTCATACTTTTCATAGACATCTTTCTCCTCAGCCTCTGCTTCATATTCCTGTTCCAGAATTTCCTTATATCCCTCAGGTTCTTCAGGTTCCTCGTATGCCTCAATTTCTTCAGCTTCCTGAATTTTCTCAAACTCTTCAATGCTTTCGTATGCCTCATACTTCTCATATTCTTCATAGGCATACTCATACTTCTCCACCACAGGTGCAGGAACTTTTTCCTTCCGTACAAGTTTCTTGGATACTTCAGGCACTTTGGAAACAGTATTATTGTTACTACCTAACAATTATTTAATTTTATTTTTTTTTTACAGTTAGCCAAGATAATTGACAAAGAACAGAGGATGCGCATGAAAACCTCAAGCATAAATCATATCAAATTATAAAACTGTTCTTCTGAAAAAAAATATATATATATATTATAAAAGATTTTAGAATTAGAAGGAAAAAATATATTTGGGAGAAATAAGAAGAAATATATCTGTACCTTTGGTTGGTGTCGGTTCTTTGGGCTTGGGCACAACAACTTGCACTTTCTCTTCTGCCACAGCTCTTTTACGCACCTCCGTGACTTTAAAGATACAGATTTCGTTTAGGAATTTAAAAACACCAAATCAACTTAGAGCAGTGCAAGCAGAAAAGCACAAGGAACAGAGTTATATGGTTCAACAATGCAAACATTGAAAATGAAGAGTTTTAACATAAATTTGAACAAAGATCTTGTACAACAGAGACAAAAGTTAGAAAGAAGAAGGCCAAGGGTATTCCTAGCATAAATACTAATTATAAGGAGTACATATACCTTTTGGAGCTGGAACTTCCACTTTTTCAGCGGGAGCAACCAGCACCTTCTCTTCAGGAGCAACCTTCTTAGGCATCTTGGGTACTTTAAAGATAAGACCTAACTTCAGTGTGTACTTTTGCAGTTTTTAAATGGACACAAAACCAGAAGGTTACAAACAACAGAGCAGAAACTTACAAACAAACAAATAGTATAGTGACAAATACAATGAAGGACAAAAATACTGAAGTGTCCCTTGCAAAACTCAACTTGGATCAAGAATATTATCAGTTAACCGTAACAGCATTTACAATCTGCAGTACCTTTGGCTGATGGAGCTGGCACCTTTTTAGGAACAGGTTCTTTCACTTCAGGAATTGGTTTCTTAGGCATCTCAGGCACTTTAAAGACATTTTATTTTAAGAATGTCATCCACCAGTAGTATGAGAAAGAGAACAGAAAACATGTACAAAGAGACATAAAAAGAACTGCTCTGCAGAGTATATTTTTAAAAGATGAAACAGAAATTTAAACAGAAGACATTACATACACGGGCAAACTTCTTGAGCAACTCAAATAAATTTAGAGCTTGTTTTGTGCTAGGAATTTGACAGGAACTCTGAGATATCAATACAGAAATGCAGCAGAGACACAAAGCTAACATAAAAAACAGACTAAACAGAGACACTTAATAAGATTAACAATACACTGTTAACTTATGCACCTTTTGCTGGAGGAAGCTCCAGTTTCTCAGGTGGAGGTACAGGTGTTTTTTCCTTTGGGACTGGTTTCTTAGGAATCTCTGGCTCTTTAAAGATATTATTTTGCAAACACATGTTAAAAAAGCTTTCAAAGCAGTAAAAGCGTGAACACAGAAACAAGATAAAAACTGAACAAGACCACAAAATCCCCCCCAAACATATATAAGAGTTACATAAAACTTAGAATAAGAAATAGAGATGAATTTTAATGAACACAAAAGATGTCATGAGTGACTTGCAAGAAAAGATCATGTACCTTTTTCTGGTACAATTTCCTCTGGAATAAATTCTTCTTCTTCCTCCTCAGGAGCAAAAATGGGAACCTTTTCTTCAGACACAACTTTCTTTGCAACCTCAGGCACTTTGAAGATAGTATTTTAAGAACTTTACTTTCACAACATCGCAAAGAAAAATCCATAACATAAAACACAAAGACACTAAAACACCAACTTTAAAGTAACAAGAGAAATAAAAATAGGGGAAACTACTGGATATTTTTTACTCCCTGAAAACAGCAATGTGTAATTGGGTTACATGGATTATATGAGGACTAGAACTTTTGCCCAATTTTTAATTCCACAGTGTCATTGCAAACAGAATATATTAGCAAGATATGCTGCAAACCAGAGGCTAAAGAAGATTACTATCATTAAAGTTTTTTACATAAAAACCTTTCAGTGTCTGCTTTTATTTTTCTTTCTTCCTTTTTTTTTTTTCTTTAAATACTCAGCTGCTGAGGTAGAATCTGCTTGGCATCCAACAGTGGCCTTTGCAATAGTCTACCTCCATTTTGAATTTCACATTTAGGGTATAGGATCTGGTTACTAGCAGGATCAGTTGTAAATTGATGTTATTTTTGTATAAATTTAGCTAAAACCCTTGAGAATCTAGCTTATTCTCAGGGTACACATAAGATTGTTCTCCCTAAATTGAAGAATTTCCCAGGGCCATAAAATTTAATCGCAACTATTTTGCTTAAAGAAAATTTAAATTACTTTAAAAATTATTTCTGGATGATAATATCACAAGGAATTATTTCATTTACAGTAATCACTTAAAGTGGAAAAAAGCAGATAATTAAAGACCTGATTCTCAGCCAGCTGCAGTCAATAACAAAAATAGACAAGGCCTGTTTGAGCCCTAGAACTGGTCACTACAGGGAAGCAGCAGAGTGCTATAATCAAGGACCTGAATTCACATGAATATAAATTTAATGTTAAAATTAGGTTCAACTGAAATTTGAAAATAAGAGGGTGAGGAATTATCTGCATATACCACGATGTGATATACCTTTAGCTGGTGGAATTTTCTTTACTTTAGGAACTGCAACAGGTACTTTTTCTTCTGGGACAGCTCTCTTGGGCACCTCTGGCACTTTAAAGATATTGTTTAGGTAAGAAATTGGTATTTACTTTTAGAGTATCAAAACAACTAAAACTAGAAAAACAAAGTCACAAAGACCAGAAAGAAGAACAAAACTTCTCTCAGAAGGTTAATTACATCAAGCTTAACGCAATCACTGGAGATGAAGAACTATAAATGAGTTGAACAAAGCTCTCATAATCTTCAAGAAGGAATGCTGTACCTCTCACTGGTATCTCTGGAACCTTTTCCTCTTCTTCTTCAGGAGCAAAAACAGGTACCTCTTCACTGGGACGTCTTGGTATTTCTGGCACTTTAAAGATAGTTTTTAATTGTAGAGAACTTAGACACAACTTACACAGAAGCTGAAGAGTGTGGATTAGCAAGTACATTTGTCACACACTGCTGCGACATTTTGGTTAAGTTCTAACAACAAACACACAGAAACAAGAACAAGCATTCTGCACATGTTCAGCTGCAGGAAGCGATACCTTTGGCTGGTGGAGGTTCTGGCTTTTTATGTACAGGGACAGGTACTGCCTTTTCTGGAACCTTCTTGGGCACTTCAGGCACTTTAAAGACATTTTTGTTTAGGAAATTAATTTTCAATGTAACATAGACCTAGTAAAAAGATAACTGTTTATCTGATATTAAGATAACTACACAAATATGGCAGAAACTAGTTGTGTGTGAAAGTTAACACTGATGATTTTTTACACAGATTTATGCACAATGTCAAACATATACAGAGACTACAGAACTCCAAACTGGTATAGTAAGGCTAAGGGGGAAGTCTGGCTGTTTAGGTAAATTTTTTGTCTTTTGGACCATTATTTTTTGAAACAGTAAGTCCTTTAAAATGGTTTGGATATATAAGATCCAAAAGACAGATATAATACAAAACAAAACACAAAGACATTTTCAAAGCGTAAAGTAAGGATAGACTGTCAGACACAAACACAACAGTGTCCTGATCAAACAGCTCAGGGCATGGTTCAAACACATTAGGCTGAAGAATGGAATTGTTACTGGCAGTAACAATCTTCTTGTAAAGATGAAGAAACAAAAATAGAATCACACAGCTGAACCAGGAAATGGTGTACCTTTGGCTGGTGGAGGCTCTTCCACTTTTTTAGGCACTGGGACACGTATCTTCTCTTCTGGCACAAGTTTCTTTGGTACTTCAGGCACTTGAAAAAATATTGTTGTAGCTTAAGAATTTAATTTTTGACCCATAAGGTAAAGAGCATTGATATGAATCAATAAAGTTGGATGACAAAGAACTGTCAAGAATAGAAAACTTTCTTCACTCTACATCACATAGGAGAAAAGACTGAAAAATTTATTTTTTTTTATAAAACATTCAGTCAAGAGCTATATCAAGTCATATACCTTTGGCTGGTGGAACTTCCTTCTTTTTTGGTACAGGAACAGGAACCTTCTCTTCTGGCACAGGTTTCTTTGGCACTTCTGGAACTTAGTAAGATATTATTAAACAATGAGCTTTGCATGAAAATCTAAAACAACACAACATATAAACCAGTCACACTAAAACAATTAAACACAAACAAAAAGAAACAGAATCCTTAAGAGTAAAAATTATTTTTCTATCCTAGTTTTTAATACAAGTGAGAAGATAAATAAATGCTAGAAGATCTTTCTGATCACAGATAGTGACAAGTGCATATACCTTTAGCTGGGGGAGCTTCCTTCTTCGGCACTTGGACTTTCTTTTCAGGTACAGGTTTCTTTGGCACCTCGGGCACTTCAAAAACATGATTTTGGTTAAAAAAATAAACAGTAAGCTACTCAAAACAGAAATTAAACAAAAAAGACAGCAACACAAATATTTCATATGAAGACCCATCTTCATAATAACAGAAAAAAGTAATAAGCAACTAAGGCATTGAAAAATTATGTGAATCACATATTCAGAGGTTGTCTTCTAACATAAAGAGATCATATATACCTTTTGCTGGAGGAGGTTCTTTTTTCTTCAGAGCAGGTATTTTTTCCTCTGGAGCAGGCTTCTTGGGAACCTCAGGCACTTGAAAGATACCATTAATGTTTTAGGTATTTACTTCCATAGCAAGAGGAACATAAAGTGAAAACAAACATCACAAATACATACTCATGCAAGCAGACATCACATACTCCAAACACACAGCTATGGTTTAAAAGGGTTTTATCATTAGGACAAAATAAAATAAAAACCAGATTATTTTAGCTGCTGTTATGCCCATTCTCTCTGCACAGCCATTGAGGTCATCAATAAAAATGTTTTCATCTTCAAGGGCTCTTTTGCTGATTAGAAGATTAAGTCAGAGTTGTACTTTTTTGAATGAGCTGTTAGAAACATGTTCCCAGTGCTTGTTAGGCATGTAATAGGTTGCATCTGATCATATTCTTTTATATATATTAAATATAAATTGCTGACTGCATTTTCTTCCTGAAAAATTTCCAAGAGCTTTCTCCATGCAAAGAACCCAAGCACATCTAGTTTATCAACTGACTTAGTTCACACACAGAACTGTCCATTACAAGTACCCAGCAGTTTATACCACAATTTCTTGGGTAAATGAAATGCTTTTTAAAAAATCCATTTACTCTTCTGAAATCAACAGACTTTAACTACAGTTAGGCAAAGGTTTCAACTAAAACATATCTAAACTTTTGTTTGTACTCCAAACCCCAGAACTGTCCATATAATTTTTACAATTACAGGAGAATAATTCCTGTAATGGAATTGGCTCTGAGCACACTGAAGAATGATTGGAGCACATATGAATTAAACTTAGCTCTTATGAGAGATGCAATGGAAATTTCAGCCAACACTAATCTTCCTGTTCAGGATTAACCTGGCTTTTGCAGCGCACAGCCTCATCTTTTCTCATGTTCATGACAAAATTTCTACTGCAAACAATATTAGATATAATTTTCACTTTTATTAATTAGTGAAAAGAAATTTTGAACTTCTTTGATGGCAAAAAGACACTATAGAATGATTTGGATTGGGACTGGAAATTATACTCTTAGATTATGATGTAATTTTTAAAAATTGGATATACATGAACTGTATACTATGATGCAGAAAGGCTTTATTACCAAGATCTTGGCATGACCTAGTTCTAAGCAGTGAATATTATGTTTATCCTGTATTAACAATGTAGAAAATGTATACCCATACCATAAAAATTAGTCTTAAGGAAAACATCTGAAAGTAAGATAATTTAAATACGGGTATTTTTTCTTAAGTATATTATTCCATTCAAGACAGAAATAAACACCAACCATAGGGATTTCTGAGATTTCTGAAAATAATTCAGTGTAACTTGTGTTCCTAAATAAATTATTTTCAAGTATCCTAGCTATTTTCTAGATAAATATATTTTTTGTCTATGATTGCAGACTTTACATAAGCATTTCAAGCACGGTCTAATAGAAAAATTGGACCCCAGATGAGGATGAAATTAAGCTCGGTTAAATTTTCCTAGTGGGTTATATACAAAGTTCATATGAAAGAGGAATGAACATGTATGACATGGAACATTTCAATTTATGAAGGTAGCAGTAAAGAATAGATATACAGCAAGTAAAGAGTAGATGTACATGTTTTCTGCACTATATAATAATCAATAAAGAAAAAAATGCACACTGCAAAGCACACTGCAACATTTTAAAACAAAAGCTTGGTATTCTCACAGAATGAAAAGATACTACTTCTTCTCACACAAACCCTAAAGTTAAACTATACCTCTAGCTGGTAGGGGAGCCTTCTCTTCATACTGAGGAACCTGTGGTTCTTCCTCCTCATATTCAGCAATTTCCTCTCCATAATAAGCAGCTTCTTCTTCATAATGGACGACTTCTTCCTCTTCATACTGAGGAACTTCTTCCTCTTCATACTGAGGAACTTCTTCCTCTTCATACTGAGGAACTTCCTCCTCATAGTGGCTAACCTCTTCATAGTGGTGAACTTCCTCCTTGTAATGGATTACCTCCTTCTCATACCTGGTGGTTTCTTCCTCCTTGTATCTTGGAATCTCTTCTTCCTCTTCATACTGAGGAACTTCAACGTACGCTTTTTCTTTTCGGACAACTGTCTTCCGTACTTCAGGCACTTAAAAAGATACCAATTAAAAGAACCTTAACATTTAGCACATAGATCTTTCTAATAATAAGGATCACAAGGCATTTTCAACTAAGAATTAACCAAAGGAAGAACATTCCATAGAAAAAACATTGGTACTCACTGTACACAGAACATACAAGACACAAATAACATTGACACCATATTTCAATACTCTGTCCAGTATACCTTTGGCTGGTGGTCTTGCCATTTTTTTAGGAGGATAAATTGGTACTCTTTCTTCAATGATAGCCCTCTCTGGTACATCAGGCACTTAAAAGATACAGTACAATTACATTTAAGAATTTTTATATGTAAATTGTTTAAAAGCAAAAGTATTCTTGACAAGAAACAGAAAAAGATATCTTACAAACACATGGTTGACATGTAGAAGACAAACACGCTTATTGTCATTGGGCAAGTAGCCAGGGAAGTCATTAGGCTTCTTTTCAATTAAGAAACAATAAACTTTTCAAGATACCAGTAGAAGCAGATGATATGATTCCTGCTTCATCCACTGCTGCCAACAGTGAAGCCAAGTCTGCTGATTTTCATTGCCAAAAGATTAAGATGGACATGTTCAGTTTTTAAGACTTATTCAGGAAAGAATGCTGTGTTTAAGCAGCACATTCTTTTTCACAGAAGTGTGTGGGTCTTGTCTTCTGAGGCAGATGTCTTGGAAATTTTTTGACCAATAACTGGAAACTGCACAGAAAATTACCTTGGCAGGCTTGCCAAGTTGGAGAATAACTGTGTTGCTTAACTAGCAACTAGACTTGAGGTTTTTTCTGACCTTAGGAGGTAGAATCCATTCTGTCAGTGACAGATTTGAGGATTTCTAGAAGCTTTTTTCATGACAAGCTACAGAGAGCATAGATGAGTGGCTGCCACAAGTCTTGATGCTTAGTGTCATTTTTGGGGCAATGTAAAGACTCATTAACTCTCTAAGTATTTTCTGGAATAGTCCTCCTTGATATTTAATTATAAATACCAGGTACATCTACATTTGAAATCTTAAACAAAAACTGGTTGGAACTGGTACTTTGGTGGATTTGAAAACAAAAACTGCATTTTGCATGAGCGCCCTTTTCAGAAAGCTCAGGTTGCTCCGGATCCTTTCTTTCCAGCTAAAACACCACTGCTTGGTACCCCATTGGGAACTGTTACATTTAATGTCCTTCTGCTTTGGCCCCTTTCATTACAGACTGGATGGCACATTACACTTGCCTTACAGAGAACCAAAGATTGTCTGTCATCATACTCTTAAGTACTCATAGTATGTTTATCCCCCCATCTTTGGAGACTAAATACATAATTTAACTTCACACTGATTTGTCTGTATTAATCTTTCATGACACAAATATGATAATACCGTTTATCAACAGTATCAGATCCAAAAGTGGTAATCATGAGGCATCTTGTGGGTCATTTTTCACAAACCAATTTATAGACTGAACAAGTGAAAGACCAATAAATTTTCCTTAAAGGCTGTGGACTGTTGAGCAGGTAGATCAATTACATTGGATTGTGTTAAGTGTCTCAGCCATGTAGGCAACAGTAGAGCTAAGGATTTTTAATTTAGCCTTTAGATTTAGGAGAGGAGTTGTTTTTACAGAACAAGAAAGCACTGCTTGTATTTTCAGAATAGTAAAGAATGTTAATTTAAATGAAAGCAAAGACTGTCTCCTGTCTCAAAGGTCAGACAGGTGGCAGGATTTAAAAAGGAGGACCTAATGAAATTTGGCTTCCACTATGAGAACAGCAGTAAGCCAAGAGGAAAAAATTAAACATTTTTCTATAATGGAATACTGTGCTGCCTTATTCTACAAGCTTCACTTTCATAATAAACTGGCAATAGCAAAGGATATGAATTTTTGTTTTATTCTCTCTGGTATTTTTACTAGCTAACAAGATGTAACTTCGGATACAGAATCTTTTTAGTCTTCATACCTGTGTATGAAATCTCCTTTTCTGTGTGGAGAGAAACGGATACTTCCTCTGACATAGCCCAATGTTCTTCTTCTGTTGGTACTTCAAAGACAGAGTCTAGCATTAATTTTTTTTCCTAGTGTACTATCATGTACAATAATAAATGTCTTATTTGGAGTTTCTTAGAAAAATAACTATTATATCCTGACACCACCCATACCCAGAGTAATACGGAAAAATGTCTCTAGTATTTCTCAAAGACTTTTTAGAAGTTCCTCCAGGACTACAGTGGATCATAGTGATGGACTTGGTAGTATAAGGTTAATGGTTGGACTCAATGACCTTAAGTGTCTTGTCCAACTTAAAAGATTCTATAATCCTAAATTTGAACCTCGGGAGATGTTCCAGACCAATAGGCCTGAAGCTCTGGTAGTCTTAGATGAGCACAGTCTGTTCACAGATTAACCCATGGGCAGGACTACCTTCTGGTGGTGGAGACACTTTTCTCTTTTGAACAGCAATGGATACTCTTTCTTCTCTGGCAGTTTTCCTCTGTGCTTCTGGCACTTTAAAGATAGTAATTGTAAGAATACTAGCTTCTAAAAGAAATCACACACATTCTGAAATTCACATGGAAGAATTATAGACAAACAATTAGGAGGAAATAGCACACGATTTAAAAGAAAAGATAATAAACACAACAATCACATGAGACATACAAATAATATATAGTAAAATAATACATCTAGTATTAGAATAATAGATATATAGACAAAAACAAATAAAAATGGAACAGAATATTCACATATTGTAAAGATGGAATGAAGATGAAAGTAAGAGGTAAATACTTTGTCTTTAAATTCTTCAGAAACTCAATTAAACCACAGAACACCACACAAACAGGGTACATAACAAAATCAAACAAAAGAAAAGCACAGAAACAGAAAACAATGTTTGAAACAAGAAGTTTGAAACACTTTGCTGAATGTTGACAATATCATAGACATTGATCCTTTTTTTCAAATTTCGTGGCCAATTTTTTTTTCACTAATTAAATGTTGTCACTCAGCTTTGCAAGCATTTAAGCATCCAGAGTGATCAGTGAAATGAAATAGTAGGATAAAATTCAAAGAATGAAGGTGTATGACTATTCTCTGTCACACCCAGCAGTATTTTGAAGGGGAAAGGATGAAAGTCCTTTTCATTTATAACCAAATCAGGAAAGACAGATTTGATTAACTAGGCAGACTGTATGATGCACACAGATGTCTGACATTTAAGAACTATCTCTAGTTCCAAAAGAACTTGTATACCTTTAGCTGGTGGAGCTGCCACTTTCTGTGAAATTGGAACAGGTACTTTTTCTTCTGGCACAGGCTTCTTGGGCACTGCTAGCAGTTTTTAAAAAAAAGTTTATTGTAATACATGTTAAATTGATCACTGTATATAAACATAAGCAGACAACAAAACACAAATCAGAGACTTGGCATTTCTTCTAGTAAAAGAAAAAAGGACAGCAAACATTGAACAGTAGAGTCTGTGTTAGACAACTAGACAGAAATACAAACCACTATTCTGAAACAAGCCTTCTCTTCTGTAACTCTGAAAATTTATATACCTTTCTTTGGTGGAGCCACTTCTTTTTTAGCAACTGCAACTTTTTCTTCTGTGATAATTTTCCTGTGCACTTCAGTCACTTAAAAATAATGTGCAAGAATATTTAATTACAATATTTGAAATGCAGATATATGCTTCTTCTACTTATTTTGATTTTTTTTAAAAAATGCTAAGTAAACTTAAACAAACAACAAAAATAAGACACTGCTGAAGAGCGTCCTTTACATCCATAGCACCAAAATGATTAGTCAAAAGAAAGGGAAGATCCTTGCAAGGGTTACAGATACTAACAAACAAAGCTGTATTTAAGTGAAATGCCTAAATATAAACACTGCAAGAAAAAAATTCCATGGTAATAATCTGATTACCTTTGGTTGTTGGAGGTTCTTCAAATTCTTCCTCAAAAGTGGGCACCAATGCTTCTGCAGGTTCTTAAAAAAGATTGTGTAACTTTAGAAAATTCGTTTTATTTCATCAACGGGTATAAGATAGAAGATGAAATAACATATAAATAACATATAATAACATATAAACCTCATCAAGACAGCACAGGTCACAGGTGTCATGTAGACAAACAGACATAGAAATATGTTTCATGTTGAAGAAATTTGATACCAGAGATATATGTTGTATCAACAATACAATCCCCAAACAAGGCATATATGTTAAAGATGGAAAAAATGCAAAAAGCTTTTTTTTTTTTTTTGCAACAGGAACAAACCACAGATATACCTTTTGCTGGTGGAGCCACCATTTTTTTAGACACAGGAACAGGTACTTTCTCTTTAGGAACTGCTTTCTTATGAACTTCAGGAACTTTAGAAAAATGAGCAAGATGAGAAGAAAGATGAGAAAGAATATTAAAGTGTAATATTTGCAATTGCCTATTACAAAATGCATTTTACTGAGTTAACACAAACAATGATTTTCAAAGTACAAGATAGAATTTGAGACAGCATTCATCACTGTGAGAAGACACCACCCATGTCAACATGTACAAGCAAGACAGTAAGACAAACATAATCCCTTTGGAGACACATCAATCAGTTGAGGAATTGGTTAAAGAACTGGTTATAAAGGTTTATACCTTTAACTCCTGGAGCTTCTTTAAGAGCAGCTGGGACTTTTGGCTCAGGGACAGCTCTCCTGTGCTTTTCAGGCACTTTAAAAGATTACAATACATAGTTTTACATAGAGGAGTAGTATCACTATAGCACAAACATATACAAAAATGCCAAAAATGTACATAGACATGAAGTGGCCACATAATGTTAAGAATGATGAAACAACTCATATGTTGTAGTGAAATGAACTTATACCTTTTGTGGGTGGGGCTTCCACTCTTTTTGGAACAGTTACTGTCTCCTCTATGTAGTAAGACTCTTCTTCAGTCACTTTTAAAAAGAGTGAAATATAAAAATACTTAAGTTTAAGTATTTGACATATATTCCTGTCTTTATGGCCCTGGTAAGCAACAAAATATTTGTAAGACAAAAATAAACAGTGTGCTTTATTAATAGACTCCTCTAGGATGACAAAATCTACATTCAAGCCATCCTGCTTCCTCTGAGGCCAATGGAGACACTCCAAGCAACTTAAATGGAACCGAGAGCCTGAGCTCTCATCTTGTATTTGTGTGGAATTTGAAAATGCTCCATTTCCTCTCACCACTCACTAATGTTGAAATTTTTCCATTTTGAGAAACCTTTCCTGAATACTGAAAAAATTCCTTTACTAAAGATGTCCCTGGAAAAATCTGTGGTGTCACTAGTCATAGAAACTTAGTAACAGTCAGTGTTACTGTCCTTCACAGTCACAAACTCCTCCACCAATAAACTTACAGGTGGAAACAATATAGTTATTTTACAATGAAATTATCTGAGGAACCCCAGTGCATCGTGATATTTGGAAGAACATTTACTTTATCCAAGCAACCTGGTGGAAGAGAAATTTCCAACAGAGGAGTTTTGTAAACAGAAAGAAGTCCTGATAGATCTCACTATCAAAGAGATAACTTCTTATTTACACTGTATTGAAAAAGGATTAGCTACTCCACTTTTCAAAAGCAAGCAACAGACATCATTGACAATGAAATTTTAAGTTACAAAACATATTTTTCTAGTAGTATTTTTTTCCTTATGAATAAAACAGATATTAATCCAAACTATTTGGTATAGACTGAAAATTGATTTTTTGCTTTTGCCTAGTGTTCCTGAACTGTTGCCGTACCTTCAGAAATCTCTTCTCTGTGAATGGAAATAGAAACTTCCTCTCTTTCTTCTTCAGACCATTCTTCAACTGTTGGTTCTTTAAGGAAAATTATTAGTTTTAGTCTTTTGTTGGATGGATAGATGGAGAAAGGGAAGGATTAATAGATAGAGAAGATGAAGACCAATTTGTAGAACTTCTATGTTACAATGACAGATATGCATACAATCCAGAAAGTGCTGGGCACATACATATTTATGGTTTGTTCTAAATTATGTGGTTTGTCCACATCTCAGGTTCCCTATTGTGTGTTGTTGTATCTGATACCATTCACTGGTCAACTGTCTGTTCATTAGAATGCCTCAGCTCCCCAAATTTCCCCAACAGAACAGCTCAAGTGGGGGAAAAAAGAATCAGACTTGATCTTTGATCCAACCATATGAAAGTGAGGAAAGGAAAAAATGAGATGGATAGGTCAAGAACTGAAAGGAAATCCTGGCATGTACTCATCTACAGTGGTGACTGTATCAGGGAAGACCTCAACTAGTTCTGGAGAAAAACAGAAATTAACACTGCATGTATCCATATGGGTGTGTATTTGCAAGTTCATATTTTAGATAGACATGTTCCAAATTTTCTTCTAAATATTCATTTATGGTTTTTAAAGGAAAATGAAAATTGTCTTGACTGCATAGTTATTAATGGGATATAAAAACAGACAAAATGCTGATTTCAGTTATCTTGAAGCAGATATTTTGTGGAATTATACTAACCTAAAACAACTGATCTCAATCTTCCCTGAACATGAAATGTGAACTGAAAGCTGGTGAGAAGCTAACACTGCAGAGGGAAGAAGTATTTTATTTTCAGGGCTACAGAGAGCTTTGTAGTGAGTATGACAAATGGAAGGTTACAGCCCTAATTTATGGAGTCTATAATAAACAATACATCCATATTTGCTACTGCAAATTTCTGAGCCCCTGATCTGAAGATCATTGTATTCAGGAGTAGTTTCCATTCCTGTCAATGTGGTGGGATCCTGATGTTCAAGACTGAAATTGGAAATGGCACTTTAGGAGGCTTTTAACTGCCTGCAGTTCAATACAAAACTCATATGAGATAATTATCAAAACAATTTTGGTGTATTTTGATCTTGATATTAGAACAACAGACTTGCAGACATAGCACAAGTTTCTCACTATTGTCTGTTTATAGTGTACCTTCAGGTGATGGGATTTCCTCTGGAATGGCAACAGATATTCTTTCTTCTGTAATAAGTACTCTTTCTTCAAAAGTGGCTTTCTTCTGCACTTCAGGCACTTTGAAAGATAATGATATTAAATGTATGCATTTTCAATTCCATTGTGAAAACAGTTTCAAAATGCTAAATTAGGTTTCCAAAGAAGGGTACTGAGCACATAACATTTAACAGAGATTCAATATTTAGAAAGAATACTGTATAAGTATGGCATAAGAGATACAACATACTGTAATGATTCATTGTCTAAATCAGAACAGCAGAACTCACAGGGGAACACAAACCAACAACAAATAACCACACAGAACATTTAGACAGAAGCTGGGCAACAGCATATTCTTGTATTCTACTGGAAAGCATACCTTTAGCTGGAGGAGCCTCAATTTTTTTAGCAACAGCAGGAGGCACTTTTTCTTTAGGGACAGGTTTCTTAGGAACTGCAGGCACTTAAAAAAAGTATTTGTTTTAGAACATTTGAAGTAAAAACTGGCACATGCATCATGTAAGAGAAATGTGTTGTTGAGAAAGATTACACGTGGACATGTTTTGCTTACCAAACATGACAGTTGACCAAATCTAGATAAACGCAATGTTCTGAAGATTACAATAATTATATTAAAGTGAGCTATATTGTACCTTTTGCAGGGGGAGTTTCTAGTTTAGGAACTAGATCTGTTTAGGAGCTGGTTTTTTTAGGTATTTCTGGTACTTCAAAGATATTAGTTATAATATAATTACCTTAAATTGACAAGTTTTTAAAGAATAAATCTACGGCACACATATACACAAAACTGACACAAAAGATACATGTTAACATAGATGAAGTACCAGTAAAACCAGATTAATTTAGCAATCAAACCCAAAATTTGACATAAGCAAGATGCTAAAGATAATAAGAAAAGAACATTATTTTTTTAAGTGTACCTTTAGGTGTTGGAGCTTCCTCTCTTTTTGGAACAGCAACCTTTTTCTCTGGGGGAGCTTTCTTAGGAACCTCTGGCACTTAAAAACCATAAAATATAAGATAACTGAATTCTAAATTTCAAAGATTTATTGGAGTATTATAGATTTCATTAATCCATTTTTAAGAATGTCAAGACACACCACATAACACATTCACACAGTTAACATAGAAAGATATATGACAAGAGCAACATATGTTTAATAAAAACCAAAATAAAACCAGTTACTGGAAGACTATCAAATGCTTTAAGACTGATTTCTTAACTGAAGAATGGGATCAAATATATTACCAAGTTTTTAAAAATCTCGTGGATGTACAGAGAATTATACATAAAATATAAATTCTAACACAAACATGCTTATGTACAGACTAACAGGAAAATAGAACTCAACAAGTAGTATGCAATCCATGAATAATTGTCTCTGGCATGGGAAAAGGAACATGTACATGTTCTTTTTGGGAAAAGGAACATGTACTCTTTCTTCAGGCACAGGTTTTCTAGGCCCTTGAAAAGCTCTAAAGGTATTAAAATTCATCTAAGTAATCATTCTAAGACTTTTGAATGCCTTAGATGAGAACAAACATTCAGACATAACACACAAAGATTACATTTATCATATGTGTTGAGAACATAAGAGAAGTTAGGAAAAGAGGACAATAGCACAGAACTGGTTAAAGCCCACATTCAAAAGATGCTGTACCTTTTGCTGGGGGAGCCACTTCCTTCTTAGCAACAGCAACTTTCTTTTCTGGAACAGGTTTCTTTGGGACTTCAGGCACTTTGAAAAACATTGTTAAAGTAAGAGACCTTTAGTTTTTGGAACACTAATGCAGATTTGAGTAATGCAAGATTGTTTTATGAACACGGTGCTTGGACAAGGAGCTGAGCACTGCAACCAACACAATACAATGTACAGCCTTTTGGACAAATGTGGACAGTACAGGAAAGACACTATAATACAGTATAAAACTCCTATGTTAAAATCACTGCACCTTTCATTTTACTCTTTTGAAGTAAAAACATTCTACACTTGCCAGAAAAAGCCACACAACTGAAATAGAAATAGTAAGCACAAGGTAGTTACGAAAGAGAAGGGCCCAAGCTGAGACAAATTCAAGCTGTAATCTAAGTTATAGCACAATTGAAATACTGAAACTGTGCAACAGAGACAATGCAAAATCAAATAATGCATACAGAGACAGAGCAAAAACAAAGACACATAGAGTAAATTCCTAAATATAGTAAAGAAAACATGAAAAATAATAGAAAGAAAGAAAATTTGTTTGGGCTTTGCTTCTTTCTTTTTTTTTACTAGAGCAGTAGCAATACCTTTAGCTGGTGGAGCTTCTGTTTTGGGGACAGGAACAGGCTTTCTTTCTTCTGGAACACGCCTCTTTGGTATCTCAGGCACTTTAAAAGACAGGTGGTGATCATTTAGGAGATTGTTAAAATAATTGGTAAACCACAGTAGGCTACTCTTAACATGGTATATAAGCAAACACTAAATGTCAAAAACTATTCTGTTTTATCAAACAGATACAACAAACTCATCTCACAAAAAGCTATTAAAGGAATTATGTAAAGTAGTCATGAAGAAGAATAAGATAAAAATGCAGAAAGGCTTGAAGCTTTGAGAGCAGAGCGATAGAGAAATTGAAAGATCTCAGTCCTGATATGGTATCCTTTGGTAAACTGTTACATACAGATAACATACAAGTTCAGAAAAATGGGGCAGATGTTGATGCAAAGACTTTATTCACCTTCAACGTGAGAGATCTCCAGTTCTGTAGAAACGACTTCTTCCTCTTCCTCAACCTCCCTACGAGCTACAATAGGAATTTTAAAGATATTAAACATTGACATAGGAAATACCAATGTCCATAGTATATCTGAAAACTTTAAGATATTATGTGTGTACAGTACACAATCATCACTGATACCCGTATGTTAATATGTAAAAAAAATTAATCCAGAAAACAAAAAGAATGCGCAAATCCCACAATGAATTTTGACTCAAATTAAAACAAACAAACAAACAAACACTTATTAGACTCCCATCCTTATTCAAACTACCTTCAAGTGGGTAAACAGCTTCAAAGAATCTTTCTTCAACTGTTTTCTCATGCTCTGTTGGCTCTTCAAAGAAAGGTATTTAAACAATATTAAGATAAAATAGTTGAAATATTTCCATCTATCAAGCTAAATAAAACTATAGCTACATAACACAATGGACAAAAAAAGCAAGCCATTCTGAAAGACAAATGAACAATATGTCTAAATATGTAATTTGCCATACATAAAAATAGATCAAAAGAAAGTATAGTAGGATTGATTGTTTTGATTTGGCTACACAGACTTTTGGTTTTGTACATACCTGTAACATCATATGAATACTCTTCTTCTCTGTGGACAGAAACTGACATCTTTTCTTCTGAAACAGTCCATGTTTCTACTGTTGGTACTTTAAAGATAGGATTTTGTTTTAGTATTTAATATTCTAGATCCACATTAGTGGTAGTCAGCATGTGAGTTTTTATCAAATCTTTATCTGTATTGCACATTAAAGTCTTAGACATATTTAGACAGTCAGTATTCATATTCTAAAATACTGAACACACAACAAGAACACAAGTATGATATTTAGTATTTGTTAAAGACTGAAGACTAAAGATACAGACACCTTTAACCCAAATATTTGATACAAAAGGCATGCACAGGCTTTTGGAAATAGTACATCAGAAGAATTATAAAGGTGGTTCTTCAAAGACATTTTTGGGCATGGGGACACAATTATACTTATTATGTAAGGACAGGCCAGCAAGCAGAATAGATGAAGAAAAAGCTAAGTCACACTGCAATGTGACTGTAGGCTTTTTAAACAAGAACCAAAAGGCTATCCATAAATATGTTAAAAACAGACTTTATAAAAAACAAAAGCAGGGTACACATACTAATTAAACACTGAGAGCAATCGCAGCATAACTACTACTATGGATCCAGATACAAACACACAGGCCCACATATTCCAAAGAAGCACAGAAACACACTGGGTGCTGGAAAAAAGTGTAAACTGCAATTCAAAGATGCTGATCTGTACCTTCCTTTTTCATAACTTTTTCCTCAACGACCATTGGTGTAGGTTTTGGTGGCAGAACTTTCTTGGTAACTGTAGGCATTATAATTTTGTTACTCAGTCATTTAGCAAAGAGATCAAAATAAGTCTACAGCTATCTATAAATGATGTTGAAAACACAGCAAACAAGATAAACTAACTCAGCAGCTAAGTCAGGCTTCTTGGAATCACACAAAGCAACATAAGGAATGTGTTTGTTTCTTTTTATTGCTATGTTCTAAAGGCACTTAGGGCATTTAGAACACAGCTCATTTCCTGATACTTACTGAACTTCAGCTGACAGAATCCTGCTGCAGAATGGGAAATGCTACACAAAAGGAGTAGCTACTAAGAGAATAAGGGTGCATCTTTATTTTATAACCAAAGAATTGACCAAGGTATCTTGGGAGATGGGTCAAAATGGATGGGAATTTCACATCTTCAGCTTAGAGTGAAGCACAGTATTTCACCCAGGGAAATTTTATTCACACTTCCTTTCTAAAAGCATTGGTAGTTAATATTTGGATTTAGTATTTTCCCCTAAAAAGCTTTGAATCTTCTTTTTAAAGAATTCAGCAGAAGCTTTTGTTAGGTGTTTCAAAGACTGAAAAATTGATCAGACCATGTTAAGTAAAGACAAAGCGTATGCAGATCAGCAGATCTGATATAAGCATTAGCAGATCAGCTAAGTAACAGAAGCCACAACTTTCATGGAAAGATGACATTAAGATAACTGAACAGTATTTACCCTCAGCCTTTTTGACTTCTGCAACCCTCTGAGTGGTTACCTCCACTTTTTCATCAACAGGTTTCTTGACAACTGGAAATAATTCAGATAGATTTATTGTTTAAGTCATCTTGCAAATTATTTTCTGTATACAAACCAGATAGAACTGGCCATTTTTTTCTTTAGGATGTTACAAACCTTGTGCATCCTGTGCTCTGTTCAGTGCATTGTTTACTGGTGGTGAATGGTGGTGGCAATGTGGCCCACCCTGCCCTGAGAGATATGCAGTGATCTAAGTGGAAAACTCTTCCCAGAAGGGCAGCATTTAATTTCTTAAAAGTTAAACCCATGCTAATATGCAGGGAGAAGGAAGGATAACTAAGCTCAGTTTGATTTTAGTATCAATTCTTGTTTTGATTCAACCACCTTTGAGCAGAGAGCTCAGAAATATGAGGTGGGAGAAAAGAAAGGGTTGCCATGACCCTTGCTCATCTCACTGTCCAATATAAGGAGAATTTTCTTCTTTCCAAGGAAATGTGAATAACCAGCATCATTCAGCATTGAAGGAGACGCATGAGAGATCTTAATCTGCACGTTCCTGTTTGTTTTGTGGGAAAGTCATACCTTTTTGGACAGTTACTTCCTTCTTTTCCTTCTTTTCAGCTATAATGGCTGGTGGTTTTCGCTCAGGCACAGGTTTCTTAGGAACTTCAGCCACTTAAAAAAAATAACATCACTTAATTATAAAAAATATGGTGTCTAAAGGCTCTGTAGACAGAAAGGTATTAGTTATGCCATTACAATTTTATGGATTTTAAAAACACACAGGGAGTTTTGGAGATGCAATTGTTGAAGTAAATGTTTTGCTTATTTCCAAGTTTCATGTTTTCTCATCTGAGCCAAATTTGGTTCCTAAAGGCATATATGTTACTAATCCCCAAGACAGTTAAAGCATGTGAGAAACTGCAAAATATGACCATTAACATCAATCAGTAAATACGTGAAACATTTAAGGAAATCAAGTTTATCTAGAGCACATGAAAATGATAGAAGGAATATCCAAAATCTAAAAATGACACATATCCTTACTACTAACTACTAACTCATATTAGGTTTTAAAGACCTGCAAAGTTCATTGGCAATGAATTTCTAGTGTATCCATTCCTATCTGCATCCATACCTTGTGATATCTTGTGTTATCATCAAGTGTCACTTAAAATTTGTCAGCATATTATGGTTCCAGGTATTTTCACAACAACAACAACAAAAAGTTGCCTACTTCAAAATGTTGGGGCCTTAATAATAAATAGGAGAAAATGACATAATAATTCAAATACCTTCCTCATGAATTATTCTTTTTTCTTCATAAGTCACTTCTCTTTTCTCATAAGCTTCTTCCCATTCCTCTTCCCCTTCATCATAGCCCTCTTCCTTGACATAATAGTCATGGTCTTCACCATAATCTTCTTCCCATTCTTCATAAATTTCTTTGGGCATTTCATGTATTTTCTTTTCTTCATGTATTTCTTCTCTCCTTGCCATGGATGTTATTTTGACCTCTTTAGGCTTCTCTGGTACCACCTCAGGAACTTAAAATAAATAAATCTATTAATCATCTCATAGTTTGGAATTTTCAAGGCATATTAGATGTTCATATTTAGTGAAATTATTTCACCTCACAGACAGTTTAAAGAAGGGACTATTTTTTTAAGCAGTCACAATCAGCTTGGATTATAAATGTGTGTTTTTAACATAAAGCCAGAAATCAAAAAATTGTGATTGATTCAAGTTATTTCAAAACTAAACACCTTGTTTCCACAAGGTAATTTTACTCTTTTAAAAAAAAGTTTTCAAACAAAGGAAAAAAGTTACCTTTAGGTGGTGGGACTTCTTCAGGGGCTTTTTTAACCACCTTTTGGGGTACTTTCTTTAATGGAACCTTTTTCTCTGCTTAAAAAGAATATATTAAAAAATTTAAATTAAAAAACTCAAGAACCCCTAAAAAGCCAAACAAACAAAAATCCAGAAACCAACTGTCATAATGAAACATGAACATAGTATTCAAATACTGTAAGAACTTTTACCTGGCTTTTTCTCCTCTGGAGGTGGAACAAGAGGCAGAAGAATGGGAATAGGGGCAGCTTGTAGGAAAAATGAAATATTTAGAACAGAATTTAAGTTTGGTATTTTCTTATAAATGAAGAAAAATCCTGGTTTGGGAAAATAAATTATAATATTTTATTGCAGATGCAGAATAAAAGCACACATGGTGTTTATTCTGAGAGTCTGCAGCAATTGAATAAATATAATTTGAGTGGGAACCCCCAGTCTACTTTTAGACTCACTGAACCCTGAATGTCCTTAGCCTTATTTTCATTGCTGCCATCACTCTCCTGTCTTTGCTGATGGTAATTCATCTAAATATCAAATCTTTCCCTTCCTGCTGCCACTGCAAGCATTAACCAAATTATCCTAGAAATAAACACAAGAAGTTTAAGCTGCTGATGATTATAGTAAGCTACTGGGTGTAAAAGAAGTATAAATACTGTTTCTAGTCAGTAGTCCAAAACCAGAGCCTGGGGAGAGACCGTTTGCCATAAACATGAAATCAAATGTATGGCTTTAAAAGAGTATTTTTTTAAAGGCAGTAATTCAGACAGCTTGTTTAAAAGATATTTTTTGTGTCAAAAAGAAGAGTTTAAAATTAAAAAAAAAATTATCAGAGAGGAAGATGGAGATAAAAGGAAGATCAAATGAACAACAGACTGATAAGAAAGCATGATGGAAAGGACTCTTTTTTTAAGAGACTTAAATTAACTCCTACCACTACCTGTGTAGAGTTTTCACCTTCCACACAGCAAAGAAGCCTATCCAAGTCAAGTCTTGCTCACAGGGACAATTTACTAGATCTTATAACTTAGCTAAGATTTTTCTCTGAGGTTCCCAGTGGCCTTCTGGTTCAGTGCAGATATAGAACAAGCATGGTTTGTTACCCTACCTTCAGCTGGTTTTTGAGGTGGAACTGCAACCTTGGCATCAGGAACATCTAGAAAATCAAAATGTTTAATTGGCTTAATAAATAGTACCAATAAAAAGATTCAATGTGCTCCTCTCAAGAATAGTAGTTGATGGTGCTTTAATCTTTCTTTTTGTAACATAAAAGCTTTGTAGCTTGCTCATCAAGTATAAGCTAGCCAACAAATAGATAACTGATTGTTTTAAACTTTCAGTTCAGCCAGCCCATACAATGTTATGTCTTATTTCCAAATAACTCTTGCAACATTTGGAGTAGGCTCTTTAGAATAATCGAAAAAGAAGATCACTACATCTATCACACACTATCATATAGAGGTGATTTTTTACTCACTTTGCCCCCTTGGTTATTTTTTTCAGTTGTACAGAAAAGAACCTACCTATTAATTGGTACATTTTCATTGTTTTATCCCTTAGCAATTCAAACAAAATTAAACTTGTGTATTTTAGAGAATGGGGCATTCTATATTGTACAAAATAGGGTCCCTATTAATGTCACTGATAATGGATTTATCTCAGTATTCATTGTGACAACTTATGACAATAATAGCTTCACATGTCTGTGGATGAGGAATACTTTTTCAGGATATAGGTTATACTTACTCTAACCAGGAAAAATAGATTTGAAAATAATAAAAGAGCAAAGCAATGCTTTAATTTTATGACACAGTATAGAGAAGATCTTGTGCCAGTCTTGCTTGAGGACTTTACCTGGTGGCTTCAACTCCAGTTTTATTTCTGCAAAGGAATATTAGATTTCTTTTAGAACTACTGATTTTTCCAGAATCATATTTCAAACAAACAAATTTGCACATGGCTATGATCACAAATTTGTTTAGAAAATTTGCTAACCTTTGGTTACGAGATAGAGCTCTGCAGTGCTTCTTGCTTCTCCTCTTGGTTCAAGACGAGCAATTACAGAATACACACCTGCAGCAGACAAGTATGTTCATATTTATATGCTTTTATCATTTAAAACCAGACAAAAACCTCCAAAAGATAAAAAATGGCAGCAGCACAAACGTTTCATGCATTTTTACCTTCATCTTCTGCATTGACATTGTGAATAGTCATATAATGACAGCGACCTTCACTTCTGAAGCTGTACTTGGGACTCTCTCTCAGCTCAGTGGGGCCTTTATACCACGTCACAACTGCATCATCAAAAGACACCTCGCACTCGAAGGTGGCAGACTGGTGTTCACTCACAACGATGTTCTGTATGCTCTTGGTGAACTGAATTGGTTCCGCTGTTTTTAGAAAGAAAAAAATACATCAGTTTTTATGCACCACCATGGCATTTACTGTATGTGAATCCTTCGCATTGTTGTCATCAAAATAGCTAAATTTTAATCAGATAATTGCAATAGATCTTGAAAAAGTAGAGTAAGAAAAAGGGTTTCCATGTTCTGTGAAGTTTTATGCATAAGAATGAAGATTAGAAGATGTAAGAGTTCAACTCTAACAAGATTGATGTGCCGATACATTTTGTAAGAGAAGCCATTAAGGAAACTAAAGATAGAGAATAATTAAGAAAAAGTCCAAGGAAAATATAAGAGTCACAAAGAAAATAGATGCTAGTACAACTCAGACTGCTTGTGGGCTATGGGACATTATCAATCATGGTTTAGTTTAGAATACTGAGTTACACAAGTATGTCACATGTTATTCAAAGAGAAACGACAGTAAAATTTCTTATTTAGTCTGTTTCCAAGTTTTGGACTCTGTCTTTCAGAAATTATTTGTATTTTCATTTGTTCTGCTAAAGAAACCTCCAGAAGCTATTGTAAGAAAGAGATTCTGTATCTTTACAAACCTTCAATGGCCAGATCTGCCGTTGTTTCTAGACTGTCAAGCTTGCAGGTATACTGTCCCTCGTCTTCAGTTCTAACATCCTTGATGATGAGTTTGTGCACTTTGTCAGAGACTTGTGTTGAATATCTCCCTCCTATCTTAATGGGTCTCCCATTTCTATACCACTGAGACTTGGCATTTGGGATAGAGAACTGACAAGTCAGCGTGCATGTTTTTCCTTCCTTGAAAGTAGTGTCATGAAGGTGCCGCTCAACTGCCGGTTCTATTAGCATGTTAAAACATACATTTTAACAGAGATCAGAGAGTGGAATAAACAATGTGTAAACTAACTCAGATATGTACTTCAGAAGTACACTTACCAATCACAGTTAGCTTGGCACTGGCAATATGTGGTCCACACACTATTCTGAAATTTCCTTGATCTTCAGGCTGGCAGTTTCTAATTCTCAGTATGTGGCGATCACCTTCAATTCTAATTTCATATTTGTCATTGGAGTCCAGTTTCTGGGTTCCCTTGTACCATGACAGTTTAATTTCTGGATAGTTAATCTTAATCTCACATTCAAAGATAGCATCCTCATCTGCTAAAACCGTCTGATTTTCAATGTCTCTGATCAGAGTAATAGGCTGGAAAATATTAGTCGAAGTTAATTTCAAGTTCCCTGTTATAGAGTTGAATATTTCATAAATCAGTCCAAAAATGTTTTACCTCTGTTTGTGTGAGTCGTTGCTGAATAAAAGCTACAAGTTCATCAAACTCCTGATCTTCCCTTTGAGCTTTCTCTGTGAGCTCAATTTCCTATAAAAATGCAGAATATACTCAAAGGTTAAAGGATACTAAATGTCAAGCTGTCATGTCTATCCAACACAGAATTCATTCCTACATCAAATTTTATGTAACTGTACTGTAACCAGTGTATCTTCCCATTCTAACAATTGCAGTCAAGTTATGAAGACAGAAATTACTTAGCCAGAAGGCCCATTTATTCTTGGATTTGAGCATGCAAGAAATTGAGAACTGCCAGCAAAAGATCTAAAGAGGAACCAGAAATTCCTGCACACATCATAACTTCAGAGCTTCAGAGTGTGGAACACCACATCTGTTCAAGGGAAACATTACTCCTAAGAGAGCCAATGCTGCAGCCACACTGTATCTTACCAATCTATGGCTTTCTTCTGCTTGGGTTTGCTTTAGTAACTCAAAGGCTTGCAGGAGGCCACGGAAATCTGTAATCCCATACATGCGAGCATATTTCTCATATTCTTTGGGATCTACATTTTTGAGAAGTTCCAAGATATCGATAGGTTGCTCTTCCTCTTCTTTTCTTTTTGTTGGAGTGCTATTCAAATCAATAACAGAAGTTAACTATGCAGCATTTAATTCCCAGAAAGTTGTTTAATGAAATGTTGAATCACTTCAGAGCTGTCCTGTGCAGTAGAATCCTTTAGCTTAGTCTAGTCAGGTGCTTTTATTTTTAGTACAGTTATTCCTATTTAACAAATATTTCAAAATTATATCTTGTTTTGAGATGTATAATAAAAAAGTGTCTTCTGTGTTGATAGCAAATTAATCCATAAAAACTTTCAATATACCTTTTTAGTTTTGCCCTGAGATCCCCTTCAACAACTTCTTCTTTCTTTCTTTCTTCAACTTGCAGGTTTACACTCCTCTCAATTTCACCATGCTGGTTGAAAGCTACACATTTGTACATGCCAGAATCAGTTTTTATTGTGTCCTTTATTTCTAGTTTAGCTTCATCTCCTCTCTGCTGGATTATAATGCGGCCTCCCTGGTTGAGTTGCCTCCATTTTCCCTTCATCCACTTAACATTTGGAATCGGGTCTCCTCCAACTTTTGCAATAAATGTTGCAACGGTCTCTGCAGAAAGATGCAAATGAGGAAGCTAAGTCTTTCCAGTTGTTTATGACAGAGGGACATCACCTCAAACAAAAGGTGTAGGCAAATAGAAGACATTGTACTATTTTGAAAAGAGTTCTTACTTTCCATGACTTTGATACTCTGAGGCTCTGACACAAAATAAAGTTTGCCTTCCACTTCTGCTTTCTTTGCTGCTGGAGCAGCTGCCGGTTTTTCTAAAAAAATAGAGTCAGAGAGTTATAACAGATGGCTTCGTGTAATAGTTTATGTTCATAGGTGATGATGTTTTTGAAGGAATTGTAAAAAATAAATTAATTCCTGAGATGGAACAAAATACTGTGCAAGAGGTAAAAATGCAAAATAATATTATTTTAACCAACTTGCAGTTTACTTTCCAGGTGAAACTGTCTACAGTGGCCCATGCTGTGTTTACTTCAGTCAGGCCATTTATAGTCTCCATGGATGCAATTCCATAGATAGATATGCAAAGAAAAAAACCTCATTTTCTAAAATGGATAAGGTTTTTGGTGAGGTTTTCTCTTTTCAGTCTGTTTCTGGATATTATGCCCTAAGAGTTTCTTGCAGTTTTTTATCAGTGGTCTGTTAAATTCACTTGCTTTGACTTAGTCCTTAGCCTAATGTCTAACCATGCTGTGAAAAGAACTATTTGTGCATATTTCTGGACTCTTGTGTCCTTTATGCAATGGTAAAGCAAGAACTACACAGAAGGACTCATGTTTAGACACTATTTACTTTCAACCAGAAGGTCAAAATGTCTTAGAGCTGCAATAGTCTTAAAACAATTAGCCTCTAAGGCCACATGCTCAAATTCCTTCTGTATTTTCCTTCAATAAAGACCACTTTTCACATGTTTACCATAAAACATGCATGTCCAGGTAATTTCAACCTTTTAGCTTGCATTTTTCTTAGATTTGGTGTTTAGATTTAGAAAACAGATTCTTAATCTCTTTGGTAGGAATGTACTATTTATTTGACACTGAACCTAGAAGTAAATATTTGTTACTAGATTATGAGCTTTTTTGTTCCACAGGGAAAAAAAACTGGGATGGAGTTTTGGTTGACATTTTCATCATATGCCTTATATTCTTCATGTTACTGTACCTTTGACTGTCACTTTAGATTTGCAAGTATCAGTGCCAGCTGCATTTGAAGCTTTGCATACATATTCTCCTGAATCTGATTTGGTAACTGCAGCAAGTTCTAGAACAGCTACTCCATTAGCAAAGCTGAAGCTGCATCTGTCTGAAGCTCTTATTTCTCTTCCTGCCTTCAGCCACTGGATCCGGATTGGCTGTGATCCCTGAACATGACAGCTAAGCTGTATGGTATCACCTTCCTCTGCTGCTGCTGGCTGAAGAGGCTGGTCAAACACTGGAGGCTTTTTAGGTTCTGGAATATGAAAATGCTTGAGTAAATACTCAGGAAAGTATGATCAAGAATATAAGAGAAAGAGATACATGTGATTCCTAAGGAGGCAATGGCAAGGAATAGAGGATGATAAACAGAAGTCTGAGAATGTCAATCATAATGTTATAAAATGAAATAAATACCAAGAGATTATAACAGCATATTTCCTATATAAATATCTTTATCCCCTCAGAAAGAACCTTTACAATCAAAAAATAGTATGAGAACTAAAGCACCATTAGGTTGCAAAACTATATAAAAATATTTAAAGAAATTAACCAGCAATTTCCTGCAAGACTATTATGATGAACTGTTATGCTACCCAATGAAGTGTCAACACTGCCTAAGCTTAGATTTCTTTGCAAAAACACTCTGCTACTTCATTGAAAGAGAATGGTTAAAAAATCAACAAAAATTTCACAAAGATTTCAATTTTCAATTTAAATCAGTCATAGAAAATAGTGAAAAAGAAGTTTCTTCTTGAAAAAAATTTTCACAAAAAATAAAATTATTTCTTGACATTGTGATTTATGTCCACCTCTGGAAAAATCACTACTGTTAAGGTAAGTAAAACCAGCTCATAGGACAGAAGTGATATACCTGCAGCTAAATAAAACAAAAAAAAGCAGGAAGCAAAGAAAAACAAGACTTCAACCAACCTCTGATAACAACAGAAGATGTACTCAACACACTTCCTGCTTCATTGGACACTTTACAGGTATATAAACCAGCATCTGATTGCTCTACCGTCTTTATATGCAAGAGCAAGGTATTGTTTTTGAAAGATATTTCACAGTGAGCACTTGAATGGACTTCCTGATTGTTTTTATACCAAACAACAGTCAAAGGCTGAGAGCCAGAAACACGACCCTCAAGTTTAAGTTCATTCCCTTCTGTTTCTTCTACTGCTTCAGACAGTTTCTTAGTAAAAGTAGGAGGAGTTTTTCGTTCTGTAAAAAAAGAACATAAATTCCATGAATCTATCTTGAGATGAAAAATCCTAAAGACAATGCTTCAAGAAAAATTTGAACATTGGGGCATTGATATTTATTCTCATTTAAACAGGATATATTTTTAAGTGAGATTATGCTAAGATAAACAGCAGGAATCTTGCTCTTACAGTCACTGTCACTATATTTTACTGTTGGAAAGAAAATTTCTCTGACATTGATTTAAGTCATACACCATTTTAGCAACCCCAAGAGTTTTGTCAAGTTCTTAAGGAAGAAATAGGCCAGAGCCTATTGAGAAAGTAGGCCCAAGAAAATGCTTTATTTCTACTTCCATTGCTGTTCGAGACCCTCTTAAAACATTCATAGGTATCTCCACATAGGTACTCTTGGGCTACAACTCAAAAGTTTTCTCAAAGTTATCTTGCAGTAATAAGTCCAACTTCCTTTATAACTGAAGGAAGAAAAATGTAAACACAATGTATTAGCTCTTCAGTACCTTTAACAGCCAGTTGAGCTGTGCATGAGTCCTTTCCAACTTCATTGCTAGCATAGCATGTATATGTTCCAGAATCTCCCCTGTCAACTCTCAAGATGGTCAAATGAGCTGTGTTGTCTACATAACTGATCTGATAGTTCTTTCCTGTTCTAATTTCTTGGTTATCTTTTGCCCAAGTGACTCTAATAGGCTGTGTTCCAGAAACGTGACACTCAAAATCAGCACTTTCTCCAATAATACCATCCACAGGTGTAAGTGGGATGTCAAAGAATGGAGGAGTCTTCCCTTCTGAAGAGTGAAAGAAATAAAAAACCATCACTTAAAAGTCTCATTTTTCTTTAAAACTGTGTGAAATAAGGATCTTTTGCACAATATTAAATCCATATATACAGAAAAACACAGTTTTAAGACATTTCCATTAAATATTTCACAGCCCACCAACCTGTAAGGACAAGCCTGCCACTAGAAGAAGCAGTCCCCATAGCATTGACAGCTGTGCAGGTGTATTGCCCAATAAGGCTCCTATCTGTCTTCAAAATCTGGAGAGTTGCTACATTATCTACAAAGGAGGCGTGAACATTGTAGTCCTCTTTTACACGCACACCGTCTTTAAACCAAGATACTTCGATGGGTTCTGAGCCAGCAATGCCACAATCAAACACGACTGGTAAGCCAACAGTTTCATGAACATCTCTCAATTTTCGTGTAAAAGAAGGAGGAAGTTTACGCTCTGTAAGAGAACAAGTATTGTACAGTGGTATCATTTATTTTGAACTTGTAAAGAGCCCTTTATTGGTTGCAGGAAGAGAGGTCTCTTTTTTTTTCCCTCTTTGACCCAATAAGCCTCAGGACTGCTACTGCTGGAAACAATCAAAGCAATATCCTGAATAAGGATGGAAGATGCAGAGGCTGCAGAAGAGCTGTGGTCAGTAAGTGCTGTATTTCAATTAGCTTTACTGGTAGGCTTTTGTTAGTAGAAGACAATGCCACAGGGTACCTTACACATCAAGAAACAGTAAAGTGTTTTATGAAGAAGAGGCAATTGATTTTTTTTAATAGAAAAGCATATTTAAGAAAAACAGGCCATTTCCCTATATTTAAAATGGCAATATTCACCTTGAACTGTAAGCAAAGATGATGAAGAAGCCTCCCCAACAGAGTTTTCTACTTTGCAGATGTACTCCCCACTGTCACTACTGTCTACCTGGCTGAAAACCAGAGTAGCAATTTGGTTCCTAAAGTGCATTTTCACAGTAGCGGTTCCTCTCAGCTTTGTATCGCCTTTGTACCATGACACAATCATTTCTGGTGTTCCAGCAACCTGGCACTGTAAGGATGCAGAATCCCCCACAGTCACCTGCACTGGCTCCAAGGGTGTAATGAAGTAAGGTGGTTCTGAAGGACAAAGACACAGCATTAGCATAAAAATATATTGAATGATGACCATTAGTAGTTCAAATAAGACTTGTTGAAGTGATGCTGGTTTGACGCACCTAGTATTGTGATTGTACCATGACAAGAATCTTTCCCAGAATCATTTTCAATATGACAAGAATATTGCCCCTGATCTTCTAGTTTGCTGCTAGGGATTTCCAGTATAGCAGATGTGTCTGTAGTGGTGATGCTACACTTTTCAGAGTGCATTATTTTCACTCCATTTTTCTTCCATGTCACTGAAATCGGTGGAGTACCCATGTATGTGCATTCCAAGATTAAATTTTTCCCTTTCTCTACACTTAAATCATTCACCTTCTTCACAAATTTGGCAGGTTCTATAATGAACAACAGGAAGAAAACAAGTTAAATAAAGCCAAGTGATCAAAAAGTTAAGAGTGTAAGTATAAAGTAAAAGTATAAGAAGCAGTAGTCTGGACAAACCTTTGACAAAAAGATGTGTAGTGCAAGAAATTTTCCCTGCCTCATTAGAGACCTGGCAGGTGTAGTCTCCACTCTCAAGTGGATGTACATCAAACAGCTCCAGTTCTGCAACTGAATCTTGCAAGGTGATATTGCATCTGGGTCCTGGTACTAGCTCAACACTGCCTCTAAACCATTTAACTTCCAATGGAGGGGAACCTTTTACAATACTAGTAAAGGTTATATTTGCCCCAGATAAAACATCCAGTGGTTCAGGTTTCTTCACAAAAGATGGTGGTTCTAAGCACACAGATAAAAGAGACAAAGAAGAAGTACATTTGAACTTCTTTTGAAGATTGCAGTAGTCAGAAATATTCAACAAAGAAAAAATTAAATCTTTCTGAAAAGAAATTTGGACCTTCTGATTCTGGCTTCTTACTGATACTGACCTCTAACACTCAAAAATGCGCTGCATTCATCAGACCCAGCTACATTAGTAGCTGTGCACAAATAAGTTCCCATATCAGACTCCTGAAGTCCATTCACTTTCAGAGAACAGGTATTGTCTGTAAGAGTAGCCTGATACTTCTCTCCACTGGTAATCTCTTGTCCATCATGAAACCAGGAAACCAGAATGGGTGGTGACCCATAAACCTTGCACTCCAGTACAGCAGAAGAACCCAGCTGACCATATGTTTCTTTCAGTTTTCTCGTGAAAGAAGGAGGTATAATACGATCTGCATTTGTTTCAAAATAAAAATAAAAATTATAATTACCATAACAGGGTTCTTAAAATGCAGGAAGTTCTCTGTGCAAAATAAAATTAGTGACCTTTCTTTTGCTGTATCTGTTTTGGCAATATACTATGACATGTTTCAGTATTTGAAAAATAGCCAATGGTTAAGTACATGCTGGAACTTTGATTCACAACCTTTGAGGAACACCTTTTATTTCTGCTGTTCTTTTTCATAAGCAATAATATTGCACCAGCTGTCCAAGACAACATGTAGATTAAAGCTGAAGTAATCAAGTCCTTTCAATAATTCCTGCCCCTCAGAGTTTAGGTAGGCATCTATTCTTGATGCCTGTCAAAGTGGCATACCAAATACACCTAGGATTATACAACTCCCTTAAGTTGCCAATCACAAAAAGCACTTTGCTATCTGAAGGCTTTGTAAAAGAACTAAAGGATCAGAAGTGACTCAAAAACAGTAGTTGACTAACCTGAAACGTGCACTGAAGCTGTGCAGCTGCTTTTACCAACACTGTTTTTCACCTCAAAAGTATATTCTCCACTGTCTTCTAGTGTTGCATTGAGGATCTTAAGCCCAGATACTTTGTTGAAGAAACTGATTTTATATTTATGGTCAGTGGACAGTTCATTACCATCCTTAAACCACCTAGCAGTAAGCTCTGGTGTGCCATCTACTGTGCATTCCAGAGTACAAGAGTCTCCAGCTGTAACTTTGACTGGGCCTGGCTTCTCTACAATGACTGCAGGTTCTGCAATGAAATGCAAGTCAGAAAAATATTTAGAGCAATGGAATAGCTATTATTATGATTAAGATTTAAATTTTAAAGCATCTTAAAGCATCTTGTGGTTTTTATCTCATGCTACCAACCTAGCACTTTCAGCATGGCAAAGCATTCCTGAACTCCAGCATCATTTTTTATCTGACAAATATATTTCCCAGCATTGGTTGGTTCTGCATTTCCAATCTGCATAGTTGCAACATTTTCTGAGTAAGAGATCCAAAGATTATCACTTTCTCTGATGATTTCCCCTTTGTCTTTCAACCACAGAACAGAAATGGGCTGTGATCCTTGTACGGCAGCCTGCAGTTCAACCGACTCCCCAACTACGACAGTGACATCGCTCAGCTTCTTCACAAAGGTTGGTGGTGCTATTTAAGAGAATTTAACAGTATTTAAATATTAAGATATTTAAATATTAAGATATTTAACAGTAAAGAACTCTGCCAGGAGCGGAAAAGTAGGAGAAGAATTGCAGGAACAAAGAAATGCCAAGAAGATGCCAATCTTCATACAAACCTCTTAGTGTTACAGAGCCAATACAGGAGTCACTTCCCACATCATTTACAGCCTTACAGTGATATTCACCAACATCTGCAGTATCCACACTGAGAATGTGAAGACTAGCTATGTAGTTCTCAGACATGACCTTATACTTCTTGCTGCTCCGAATTTCTCTTTTGTCTTTATACCATGAAATCTGGAATGGAGGAGTGCCCTGAAGCTCACACTCCAGGTGAATATCAGACCCTTTCAGGGTCTCAACTGGATGGGGCTTCTTGGTAAAAATGGGGGGTGCTGAAAAAAAGAAAAACGAGTTATCATTTGTGTTATTTAAGCAAAAGAGATTCAAGAGGAAAGATAGCAAAGACAAACAGTAGATAAGAAAGATATACCACCAAGATAAAAAACAGACAAGAGATTTGCCATCTACTCAGACAGATTTTGGTCTCTCTGACAAAAGAAAGTGGGATTTAAGAGCTTTTCCTAAAGGAGGACCCTCACAGTTAGAAAGGGAAGGAAAGAGTTGAGATTCTGACCTTTTACTCTCAGTGTAGTACTGGTGCTTGCACTACCCGCTGGATTCTGAGCTTCACAAGTGTAGTCACCACTGTCTTCAACACTGAGGTTGTACATTTCAATGACTGCCACTGAATCCACAAAGGACATTCTGTATTTTTCACTGGGATGGATTTCAGTTTCACCTTTGTACCAGGTGACTTTGATTTCTGGAGATCCACCTATTTTGCATTCATATGTTGTAGACTCGTGCTGTTTCACAAGTTTTGAGGAGTCTAGTTTCTTAATAAATCTTGGTGGTTCTGGAAAGCCAAAAAGGGGAGATGATGCTTTAAACTGCACTAATTGTTTGAATAAGCAGGGAGATACGTAACTGAAACTGTAAACTGTTTAGGGACTTAAGCAACAATCCTGATTTTGCAATTGGTATGAATTTTTTATTTTGATGATTTCAAGTTGGTCCAAAATCCAGATTAAAAAGCAAACAAGTTTTCTATATTTCAATGAGTTTCTCCTTAGTTTACCCACTGTACCTCTCCTTGTGTGCATTACAGATTAGTTGATATATGTGGTTTTCTTCACAAAATATGCTCTTGCTATTCATGAGTAATCAAAATTCCTGATGCAACTGCAAGAATACAACTGTTCAGCCAATAAATGTTATTAAAAGCATTTATGTTGAGTATTATAGCAATTGCTTTATATCCTGTGATTAATAATTAATGTAGTCAATAAATATATCTGCATTAGTACCCCACACACATTTAATGAAAAACTGAAAATAAAGTTGCACATAAAGAATAAAAGAGTTTAGGTAGCAAACAAAAGAGCTTAGAAATAACCATGCTGAGGAGAATTATAAGATGGCTGGTATTACAGACATTGGTGTTAAATATCCTGTGATTGAAAAGTAAAACAGATGGTTACATTTTGTTCCATAAGGAGAGGAAAGGAGTGGAAGCTTGATACTTTTCATCAAAAGTACCAGAGAGATGATTAGAATCACAAGACTGAATGCTCATAGATCAAAGATATAACTAGTAAAACCAAGAGGTGGTAACGTGGGCACAGCAAACAAATCTCTCTGCAAAACAGGATGAAGTGCCTCTTTATGTGACTGTCTGTAAAGTGTAGGAAGAATATCTAAATAATTGTGGATTATTTCAGCCTGTGGGATGGTTGCAGAACATCCTGTGTTGCTAGAAACAAAACTTCCTGAGTTTCTAAAAATAGAAATGATGATTTGTTAATATCAGAACTCCTGGAACCTTAGCAATTTGCTATTGGATTTCACTTTGAGAAAGAGTTGATTATCTATCTGCACACTAACAGCTGCTGAGTAGTCACGCTCTGACTCCACTCCTTTCAAAAATGAGGGTATGCACATTAGTAAGGTATATATGTAGAATGTAAAGCAGTTCTAGAACTGCAATGTATTAAATATATATAAATATTATTGCAATAAAGCAATTATTAAAACCACAGATTGTGAACATCAGATGCTAGAGTGAGAAAGTTAATAAAAAGTTGTGAGATTTTCAAGGTCTGTTAAAAGAAAGATCTTAATTCTACAAACATAAGGCTGCATGTCATAGAAGTGAGACAGTATATGCTCAAATTAAATGCATGCAAATCAATGTGCCCAAAGAGATTGCCCTTTCAAGTTTTATAGAAATTGGTTGAAAAAAATCAACATCACTTATTTTACAGTCTGGGGAAACTGTAAAAATTTTAAAGAATGCTGAGACTTGAGAGTGTCAGTAAATTCACAGTCAAAAAATAAAATAATAATACCGAGAAAACTCCTCAGGAAAAAAAAAGAGGAAAGAAACCACTAAAGTAACAGGGACCTTTTAACTCAGGCATGATCTAAGCACTGTATGTTACATTTCTTCTGTTATAAAATCAGTAAGGTTGAAATATCCTGTACAGCTATAAATATGTTCCCACCTACATTGAGGAAATTGCACTAATATACATGTGTCACTTGCACCAAGACAATCTGAGCCATTCATAAAGTTAGATTTTACTTTTAGATCCACACACTATAAGAAGAGGTGAAGTGTTGGGTGGGATGGATATTTGCCACCAAATCTGCTCTCAGACTCCCCAGTTTTGCCATTTATAAAAGCAATTTTAAATGTTTTCAATCTGTGAAAGACCAAAGCTATTTGCAGGAGCTGCAGTAAAAATACTTTTAAGCCTCATAGGTGAACCGAATTTCTCTTGGTTTCCTTTCACTCTTCTGAGCAATCTAGTGACTGTCACTGCTGGAGAAAGACTTTAGAAAGACAGATTTTTCTGTTCAACAGAACCATTCATAAAGGTGCAACAAAGTAATAAGGGAGAGTTAATGTTCCAGTGGAAGAATGCCTTTGATAAGAAAAATCATGTACTATACCAAAGCAGAAGAAATATAAGTATTTAAGTATTACAATAACATTTAAGTGAAATAAGACATCTCAGAGTAACCTCTTGTAAAGATTGTTAGTTGCACACATGTCTGCATTCGGGACTATGTTTTCCAGGTATCTGCCTTGCAAAGAAAACCTCATAAACACTAGAGCCCACAGCAATACCTTGTACAGCCAGCTGAGCTGCACATGCGTCCTTTCCAACACTGTTGCTGGCAGTACATGTGTAGAGTCCAGCATCCCCTTTACCAACTTTTAGGACTGTCAAGCTGGCTGTGTTTTCCACCAGTGTCATTTTGTAGTTGCCACCTGGACGAATCTCTCTGTTGTCTCTAGTCCAAGCAATCCTCATGGGAGCAGAACCAGTCACGTGGCACTTAAAGGTTGCACTTTCCCCTAGTGCCACATCGATAGATACCGGCTTGACATCAAAGAAGGGAGGTTGTAAGTGTTCTGTAAAGAGGAAAGCATGGTAGAGCTCACCACCAAGCCTGGCTCACCACGCCATGCCCATTGTTCCTGGCCACCATACAATGGGTAGAGTGGGAAAAAGGGTGGAGAAGTAAAAGAGCAAAAACATACAAAAGATTTTTAATAAAGTGTGATCTACAAACCTGTAAGGAGAAGTTTGGCACTGGAAGAGGCAGTCCCCAGAGCATTTTGGGCTGAGCAAGTATATTGGCCACAGTAATCCATACTAGTTTCTAATATCTGTAAAGTCGCAACATTATTTAAGAAGGCTGATTGCATGTTATCAGTGTCGCTTAAGAGAACCCCGTCCTTGTACCAAGACACCTGGATAGGCTCTGAGCCAGTTATGCGGCAGTCAAATGTCACTGGGGCACCAACCACCTCCTGAATGTCTTTAAGTTTTCTGGTGAATGTAGGGGGAAGTTGACGTTCTGCAAAAGAATAATAATCACCACTATCAGTAGGAAGCCAACCTAGAATTCATTATCTTTGAAATTAATAAAACCCAGTTTCTGTAGACAACAAAGAGTTCCTACAAACTACCCCACAAAGAGTGGCTCTTGGCCCATCACCTTTAACAACAAGCAAAGCTGTGGAGGTGGCAAAGCCGATGGTATTTTCTGCTTTGCAGATATATTCTCCAATGTTGCTATCCTCTACAGCGGAGAATGCTAGTGTTGCCACGTTGTTCTTGAAGTGCATTTTGTAAGTCTGTGTTGATCTGAGCTTGGTGTCATCTTTGTACCAGGACACCTTGATTTCTGGTGAACCACCAATCTGGCATTTTAAGGTCAAGGGCTCGCCAAGCTTCACCTCCACACGGTCCAGATGTGTGATGAAATAAGGTGGTTCTAGGGAAGGAGAGAATGGGGTGAGCAGAGGCAGAGCATCACTGGGGTTCATTAGGGGCATCAGGGGTGCTGAATACCTAAGATGGATACAAGGCTGTGGCAAACATCCCCACCCGCCTCATTTGCCACCTCACAGGTATATTCGCCTTCATCATTCTTTGTGCTGTTGAAGATTTCAAGAATGCCAGATTTTTCAGTAGTTGTAACAGTGCAGCGTTGAGACTGAGCTATGGGCATGCCATTTCTTTTCCAGGTGACAGCGATGGGAGGGGTACCAATGTAGCTGCTTTCGAGCACAATGGACTTCCCCTGCTCCACACTGAAATCACTTAATTTCTTCACAAAGACTGCAGGCTCTGTAAGGAGTTATAAATCAATAGTAAGAGGGACAGGTGTGGAAGAGCTGCACGTAGGGAGTGAATGAAGATAACTGTGCATTCATGCACACACCCAAACACACCTTTCACAAAGAGCTGTGTTGTACATGAGGCACTGCCAGCATCATTTGTGACCACACAGGCATAGTCCCCACTGTGGCCTGGCTCCACGTTGTACAGCTGCAGCTGTGCCACAGACTCATTGAGAGAGATGGAGCAGCTGCTGTCTGGCACCAGCTCCCTGATGCCTCGGAACCAGGTCACTTTGAAGGGAGTACTGCCCTTGATGTAGCTGGTGAATGTCACATTTGATCCAGGCAAAACTTCCTGGGGATCAGGTGTCTTCACAAAAGAAGGTGGTTCTAAGGATCATGCAAAGAAGTGAAAGAGTGAGAAAGATGTTAATAGTAGGGTCTCTGTGGGGAGGAAAATGAGCATATTTGAGTCAAAAAGAAAAAAATAGAAGAAACCATGGGAAAAAAACCCAAACCAAACAAACCAGGAAAAAGAAACCATGAGAAACCAGAGGGGAAAAAAAGAGAAGAGGGAAGAAGAATTTTGTTGAAGGCATGGCAGTATCCTTCCACTGACCTTGTACAGTCAAGAAGGCACTGCATTCATCAGATCCAGCCACGTTGGCTGCCACACACGTATATGACCCTGTATCTGTGACATCCAGGGCATTTAACTTCAAAGCACAAACATTATCCAAGAACGAGATTTCATATTTTTCTCCACTAACAATCTCATTCCCGTCTTGAAACCAAGACACAGATATGGGAGCTGTGCCAGATACTTTGCACTCCAGCAGCACAGAGGAGCCCAGCACCCCATTTGTCTCCTTTAGTTTTCTTGAGAATGAAGGAGGAACAAGGCGATCTAAGTAGGAGAGGGCAGAAGAACAGGAAGACAAGTGTTGAGGTTTCTTTCAAGGTAAGAAAAGGGGAAAACATAAAAGCTTTCTTTAAAGAGAAGAGTGAATAATAAAGACACAGAGCTGACCTGAAACATCAACTGAAGAAGTGCAGCTGCTGTCTCCCACTTCATTGTGCACCTCAAAAGTATACAAGCCCCTGTCTCCCCTGTCTGCAGAAAAGACTTTCAAAGTGGATATATTGTTGAAAAAGGTAATTTGGTATTTGCGGTCACTCTTCAGTTCCCTGCCATCTTTGTACCACTTGGTGATAAGCTCAGGTGTTCCTCCTACTTTGCACTCCAAGGTAAAAGGATTGCCAGCCATTACTGTGATCGGCTCGGTCTTCTCTAAGATGACTGCTGGTTCTGAAATAGGAAGGGAGGGGTTTGTGTGTCACAGGGAAATCTACCCATAAACTTGTGAGCACAGGGTGTAAGCAGAAGGCAAAGGCTGGTAGAGCCACCTGTGCAAGCTGTAAGACACAGCACCTATAGTGGAGTAGGCTATACCCACCTAGGACCTGTAAAAAGGCAGAGCACTCCCGCATGCCAGCATCATTTTTGATCTGACAGATGTATTTTCCAACGTCAGTTCCCTCTGCACTGGCAATCTCAAGAGTTGCAATGTTGTCCATAAACCACATTTGAACATTTTCACTCTCCCTAATAACTTCACCCTTATCCTTGAGCCAGACAACAGAAATTGGTGGGGATCCTTCCACTACTGCCTGCAGGGCTGTTGGCTCCCCGATGAAGATTGCAGTGTCACTCAGCTTCTTGGCAAACCGTGGAGGTTCTGATAGCAAAAAAAAGGAGGCAGAGGACAGTTAATCATAAATGCTTGCTTGGAAGAGCGACAGCCAGGAGCTCAAGAAAAGAGGGCAGTGATGTTGGTCCTCTAGCATACAAACCTTTGAATTTCACTGGGCAGGTGCAAGTGTCGCTTCCCACCTCATTCATAGCTTTGCATTGATATTCTCCAGTATCTTGAGATTCCAAATTGAGAATATGAAGACTGGCAATGGAGTGCTTTGCTGTCACCTTGAACTTCTTGCTGCTCCTGACCTGCCTCCGGTCCTTGAACCAAGCCACCTCAAAGGGTGGGGTCCCTGCTATCTCGCACTGAAGGATAACATCTGAGCCTTTAAGAGTGTCCACAGGGCTTGGCACCTTGCTAAAAACAGGTGGTTCTATAAAAAAAAGAATTGCATCATAATGTGTGAGCTTCCTTCTCTGGTGGGTTTCTAGATAGCAGCAGGAAGCAACATATTCAGGAAGGGAGCCTACGCTTATATTGTAAACACATATTCAGCTTTTAAATATGTGGCCTCACCTCTAAAAAATCCCAGCACTTAGAATCCAAAAGGCAGAAAATATGATACTTCTGCACCTGTTTGGAATCAGTGTCCTTCCCCAAAAGCCACTCTCCCTGCACTCTAGGGTCACATTCCATCTTATATTCCATCTTTCTCCCCTGTTCTTTCTAGTCAGGAAAGCTAAAGTCAATGAAGCTCAGCTGCACAGCCTCCTCTTCCGTCTTAAATTTCACTCCTGTCAGTATCACTGTGTATAAAAAGGAGGCAGAGGATGGCTGGGAAGTATTCCCAGCTCCCTCACCATGGCTGGTGTTCCATCTAGACCATGTTTCTCTTGTGATCTGAAAAGCTTGCCTTGTTCAGCCTGCAACTGATTTAAGTGGGGAGACAAGGCAATGACTGCACAGTGCCGAACACCCACCACAATTTCCTGCCTGATCTCTGCTGTTTCAACACATCAGCATTTTAATGCAAGAGCAGCTGGAGAGACACTGGCCCAGCAGCCACCAGCTGGCATGGCAGTCAGGGATGCTGGTGGAGCGTGGAGACACGTGCTAACCTTTCACTGTGACTGAAGTGCTGCAGCTGGCTGTGCCAGCAGAGTTGTGGGCTTCACAGATGTAATCCCCAGCATCTTCAGCACTGGCACCCAAGATGGTCAGCGTTGCCACGGAGTCTACAAAGGACATGTGCAGCCTGTCGCTTGCCTGGAGTGCCTGATCATTTTTGTACCACACAATTCTTATCTCTGGTGTGCCACTGATTTTACATTCAAGCTGAACTGTGTCCCCTTGCTTCACGAACCGCAAAGCTTCAGGCTTCTTGGTGAACTTGGGAGGTTCTGCAGAACAGAATAAGTATGTGGAAAATGACAACATACTTGTGAAATTTACAATGCTGAGCAAGAGTTCTGGGAGGCACAAGAGTACTACAGCACAAAAATAAAATTGTTACGGAAGTTGGCTGCATCCCCACCCAGAGTTTCCTCTCAAGGAAATACAGAAGATGAAGAAAAGAAGACGAAGACGACAACTAAAACTATGTTCTGCCAGCTTTGGACCCAGATGATTCAGACAGTTGAAGCTGTAAAAGATACACAGAGAATGGTTGCTCCACCCAATTGAATTTTGGTGTTACATTTGAGTGGTAACAAGTAACAGGGCTCCCAGCCAAAATAGAAGATTTGACAAGCTCTTCATCCCTGGGAACAACAGAAACACGGTAGGGATTGTTTCATTTGCTTACACATCTTTAAAATATATTTCTGCTTGAAGAAATTAAATAATTCATAGCCTAGATTAAATCAACAATTCAGAACTCCAACTGAAATCTTTAGCAAATTCAAAAGAGTCACCTATGCAGGCCAAAAAATGCAAGGTAGAGCTGTATTTACTAATAATTTTCCATATAGCAATTGCTATGAGTGACTACCACAGTGACTATAGTTTAACTATTACAGTAAAAAGCAGTGTGACTACAACTCTCCATACAAACAGATTCACACAGGTACCTTTCTCCTTGGAGACTTTGCAGGCACACAAGACTTCTGCAGTTACACAGTATGATGGGAGAGGGTCATTACATGATTTATGCCTGCAGTCTGGGAAGCTACTTTCTATATATTTCTAAACTAGAAATGGTAGAAGATCAAAGACAAAGAGATCTCTTTACCCAAGAAAAAGAAAATGCACAAACAAAGATGACTTTATCTTAATACCTTTGACACTGAGTTGGGCTGAGCAGAAGTCTTTCCCAGCTTCATTACTAGCTTGGCAGGTATATTGGCCAGAGTCTCCTTTACCCACTCTGAGCACTCGAAGGTGAGCTGTGTTGGCTGTGAATGTAATATTGAAATTTCCTCCAGTTCGGATCTCCCGACCATCCTTGGACCACGTTATGTGTATGGGCTGGGCTCCCGTAACATGACATTCAAAATCAGCACTTTCTCCAAAAGGCACATCAATAGATTCTGGTTTGATGTCGAAGACAGGTGCTTGCTTGGGTTCTAGAAACACAAGAAAACCATGTAATACTCATACCTCAGAAAAAAGCTAACCCAACACACAGATAACATTGCATGAAATAAGAGGGAGGAGCCTGTGATCCAAATAAAAGTTTTATAAGGCAACACACCTGCCACTGTGAGCCTAGCACTTGAGGTGGCAGTGCCCACAGAATTGGTGGCTGTGCAGGAATATTGCCCAGTATGGTTCATCTCGGTTTGCACCAGTTGCAGCACTGCAACATTATCTACAAAGGATGTGTGCACATTGTGGTCATCCTTCAGCAGCACACCATCCTTGTGCCAAGTGACAGTAATGGGTTCTGAGCCATTGAGCCGGCACATAAGCTTAAGGGGTAAACCGGCAGGGTGTTCAATGTCCTTCAATTTTCTTGCGAAGGAAGGTGGTTGTTTGCGTTCTGGAAGAAAGCAAGTAAAGGATAAATACACCCCAGGAATCAACCTTTTTATAGTTTTGCAAGAGAAAAAGAGTTTTAGCAAACTAATATAAAAATCATCACCTTGAACGGTTAAGAGAGCCTTTGTAGATGCAGTTCCTACAGTGTTTTCAGCCTTGCAGATATATTCTCCACTGTCGTTGCTAGCCACCTTGTTGAAAATAAGTGTAGCGATATTGTCTTTAAAGAACACTTTATACTCAGGAGTAGACCTGAGTTTTGTATCACCTTTGTACCAAGACACAGTAATTTCTGGTGTTCCAGCAATGTGGCATTGCAATGTTGTGTAAGACCCAACTGACACCTCAAGAGGTTCCAAGTGTGTAACAAAATAGGGAGGTTCTAAAAAAGGAGAAGCAATTAGTCAGGCTTATTGTGTGGCAGATTTTGGAGAAAATACACTTGAAAAAATGGCAAGGTAAAGAAGGAGCACACACCTAGGGTAGTGACTACAGCCTCACAAACATCTCTTCCTGCCTCATTTTCAACATGGCAAGTGTATTCTCCTGCATCTTCTTTGCTGCTGTCAAGTATTTCCAGGATGCAGGATTTCTCTGTGGTGGTGATGCTACACCTCTCAGATTGGGTGATGGTGTGGCCATTCTTCTTCCATGTCACAGAGATGGGCAGGCTGCCTGTGTAAGTGCCCTCTAGGATGATGGGCTTGCCAGGCTCCACATACTGATCACTCAGTTTCTTCACAAAGACAGCTGGCTCTAATGAAAGGTAAGTCACAAATGTTGAGCACAACATGCTAAATGGAAAGAAGGAAACAATAATTTAAGGTAAATGGAGAGACATCATCTTTACAAACCTTTTACTGTAAGGTGTGTTGTACAATTTACCCTGCCAGCATCATTAGTCACTAGACAAGTATACTCTCCACTTTGGGGAGGAGTTACATCAAATAACTCAAGCTCCACAACAGACTCCTCCAAGTAGATATTGCATTTGTCCCCTGGCACAAGTTCATTGGCCCCTCTAAACCAGTTAACCTTGAAAGGAGGGGTTCCTCTGACAACACATGTGAAAGTGACGCTTGTGCCTGGCAATACATCCAGAGGCTCTGGGGTCCTCTCGAAAGAAGGTGGCTCTAAATATACAAAAGAAAAAGATAGATGAAACAAATTGCTGTAGCATAGCTCTGGTCTTTCCACACACCTACTGAAGATAAAGAGCAAAATCTTTCTTTTTCAATAATTCTTCCCAAGAATATTTACAAAAGACTACTCATAATGTTAAGAGAGAAAGAGAAAAGAAGAGCTCAGAGAGCTTCCTGACCATCATATACCCACCTTGTACAGTCAATACAGCACTGCATTCATCTGAGCCAGCTGTGTTGGTAGCTTTGCAGGTGTAAGTGCCAGTATCTGAGTGGCTCAGTGAATTAACTTCTAAAATACATAGGTTGTCTGAAAAGGAGATTTGATGTTTTTCTCCACTAACTAGCTTAAGTCCATTTTGGAACCAGACAACAGAAATAGGAGGTGACCCTGACACTTTACATTCCAGCAGTGCTGAGGAACCCAGAACACCAGGGGTTTCCTTTAGTTTTCTTGTGAAAGAAGGAGGAATGATTCGATCTGCATAAGAAAACATAATAAATCCATGGTTACAGAGAAAATGAGTAAAAGAATAGAAGAAAAGACAGAGAATATGTCCAAAAAGCTTTTGTAAAAGATAGAAGATAAGCTACCCAACCAACCTAAAACATCAACCGATGCTGTACAACTGCTTTTCCCCACGTCGTTTTGAACAGCAAAAGTGTACAATCCACCATCTTCCTTTTCTGCATCCATAATTTTAAGTGTAGATACATTATTGAGGAAAGTGATTCTGTATTTTTGGCTGCTGGTCAGTTCTTTGCCATCCTTGAACCACCCAGTGGAAAGCTGTGGTGTGCCTGCTACTTTGCATTCCAAAGTACAGGCATCTCCTATAGTAACTTTCATTGGCTCTGCTTTCTCTACAATGACTGCAGGCTCTGGAAGGAGAGATGGGTGACACATATGGTTAAATCAGGGTTTGAGGAGAATTAGCTGTAAGTATTATTGCACTAGGAGATGGGGTTTGCACATATGATACTTAGGAAATTTTTATTTGTTGGGGTGTGAAGATTTTTACAGCTGTTTTTAACATCCTTTCTGTTACCCTAAACTGCAAATTTCAGATGCTTTCCAAAATTAAGTAAAAATATTTTAAAATATTTTAAATAACTTTTAAGTATATGTTCATCTTAAATATCAAATATTTTAATCTCCCTCTCCATGCAGACATGAGCAGAAGACGTGACAGAAATACAGAGTGGTTCCCTTCAATCCTACTGCTGGACAACTGGAAATAAGGAACCTGACTTCTGGTTGTTGGGGAGAGGATTCTCTATTTTGTTTGTTTTGAACTCAGAGGCATAAGTAAAGTATACAGCTAAATAGCTGTATACTGTTAGCCAAGTTGTGCTTTTTACCCACCTAGAATAGTTAAGGTAGCCATACACTCGCGACTTCCAGCATCATTTCTGATCTGACAGGTATATTTTCCAGCACTGCTTGTTTCTGTGCGCACAAATTGCAAAGTTGCAATATTTTCCGTAAATGTGATCTTTGTGTTCTCACTTTCTCTGATAATTTCCTCTTTGTCTTTAAGCCACTGCACAGAAATTGGCTGGGAGCCCTCCACTCTTGCTTGCAACTCTACTGGTTCACCAACCACGACAGTAATGCTGTTTATTTTAGTCAAGAATTTTGGTGGTTCTGAAGAAAAAAGAGCAGTTATAGTAAATACTCACAGTGTTTCTGCAAAGAAGAGCAATGCAGCACCCTTGGGAGCACTGCAGAAGACATGTGTACCAGTACTTTACCTTTCAGCTTCACAGTGCAAATACAAGTGTCACTTCCTACGTCGTTCTGTGCTTTGCACTGATATTCACCAACATCTGCAGCTTCGACATTAAGAATGTGAATGCTCGTGTGGTAGTTTTTGGCTGTAACCTTGTACTTCTTACTACTGCGGATTTGTCTCCTATCTTTGTACCAGGCAACATCAAACGGAGGTGTTCCTGAAATCTCACATTCCAGGCTAACCTCAGATCCTTTGACAATGTCTACTGGAGAAGGCTTCCTGCTAAAGACAGGAGGTTCTAACAAGGGAAGAAAGAATCGTTTAGAAAGTAGTCTGAAGCTCTTTGATTGACAAAGAGTCTACAGATATCAGCTTCTGGAAAATGGGACTGCTGAGAATACCTACAGAATGGGCAAGACTTTTCTCATTTTCTGGGCACAATATGAAATGAACTCGCACAAAGGTGAGAATTCAGAGGCCTTAGCTCCCCTTTAGAAAAGGTAAACAGAGGGGTGACCTTTGGCAGAGAGAGTACAAGTCTCATTTAACTGGTAGTAATCTCCCATACAGGGTGTAAAACTGGCACTAGTCACTTTTTGTCTGTTCTTTCTCTTCATATTTCAGCTCCTTGATGCAGCAATTCTCACTATGAACTGTCTTGGATATTAATGGGGAAAAACTAACTTAGGGCTCATCTGCATAAGAACATCATCTCTCTTGTTTAGACACTAGCAGAGAAGATGAGGGGGCATCAAGAAACAAACATAATATGAAGAACAGGGCAGTCCTGAAATGAATCAATCTCATGTTCCTGTGTATTTCTAAGGGATACAACACCAGGGGAAAAATAGGATGCAGTCGGAGAACAAGAGGACATCTAACCTTTCACTGTGACTTTGGTGCTGCAGCTGGCTTTGCCGGCAGGGTTGTGAGCTTCACAGATGTAGTCACCGCTCTCATCAGTGCTCAGATGATTCATTTCAAGCACAGCCACAGAGTCAATGAATGATGTCCGGAATTTTTCACTGGCAACAATTTCATGGTCATTTCTGAACCACACTACTTTCATCTCTGGAGATCCACTTACTTTGCACTCAAGCCGGGCTGAGTCACCCTGCTTGACTACTTTTGCTGCCTCTAGCTTCTTAGAAAACTTGGGGGGTTCTAAAAAACCAAAAAAAGTGGGGTCAGGAAGGTCTGAATTAATACTGGAAAGAAAATAGGTGGGAAAAGAGCCAAACAACTGTGGGTTGCAAACACAGGGTAGGGAATTCACTTGGCAGTGTATCAAAGATCACCAAGGTGAGCTTGGCAAAAAGGAAGGAGAAGAAGGAGACAAAAAGACAGCAACACAACAAGAAAGACTGCACACCTGTTACCATCAGTGTTGTAGTGCAAGAGTCACTGCCAACATCATTTGAAACATGGCAAGTGTAGTGCCCACTCCTAGAAGAATCCACTGAATAGAGGGTTAAGAACCCAATTGAACCTTCAATCCCAATGAAACAAGTTGGACCAGATACAAGTTCTAAGTCTTCTTTGAACCACTTTACTGTAAAGGGTGGTGTTCCTTTCAGTGTGGCCTTAAACTCCACTGTGGAATCTGGTATGGCTTGCTGGCTTTCAGGTTTTACTAAGAAGCTTGGTGGCTCTGCAGTTTTTAAGAAAGAGACACGGTTACATCACAAATGTCGAAGAATAAAGATCAGTGAGGCAAGCATGGAGACCAAGTTTTCAGTATTAACATTAAGATGTATAAGAGTGTTATGTTAGCATAACATTTAAGTATTTTCCCAGCACTTATCACAGGTAAGAAGTAATAAAAGAGTTTCAAACCTTTCACAGTCAGGACAGCACTGCAAGAATCATTTCCAGCAACATTAGAGACACTGCATGTGTAATTTGCGCTGTCTGTCAGCTCTAGATTAGCAATTTCGAGTGACATCGTGTTCTCATGGCACAGGCTTCTATATTTTGCACTGTCAGTTATCTCTTTTCCATCTTTAAACCATTTTGCAACAATGGGTAGTGACCCGGAGACTTTGCACTCCATTTGGATAGAAGATCCCAGAATGGTATCCTTTTTGGTTAGCTTTTTGATAAATACAGGAGGAATTGATTGATCTGGCCAACACAAAAAATAGCAAAAATACACTTGTTAACTTCTTTCTTATCTTTCACAGAGATTATTTTTCATTCCCTCCCTGATAGATTGGCAATACAAACCTAGCACAGTCAGAACAGCTTCACAGGTGCTGCTTCCGAAGTCATTTTCAACCTTAAAACTGTATGTACCACTATCCTCCTTCGATACAGGTTCGATCCTGAAACTGGCCACATTGTTTTCAAAGCTCATTGTGTAGTATCTACTGGGCAGGAGCTGCTTGCCATCCTTGTACCATCTTATTCGGAGCTCTGGTGTCCCAGCCACAGTACACTCCAAAGTCACAGGGTCTTTTTCAGTGACTTTAAGTGATTTAGCCTTTTCTATGATCTGTGCAGGCTCTGAGATATAAACAGTATAAAAATTACAGCAGTTAGCTACTTAGATAGGGAACTGACTTTCAAGTACTCATCAAGGTCACATCTTGTACACACCTTGTACAAAAAGCAAAGCAAAGCACTTCTCCACGCCAGATTCATTCTTTGCCTGACAGGTATATCTCCCTCTGTGGCTGAGGTCAACATTAGTAAGCTTCAGTGTGGCCACCCTGTTCTCAAAGGTAATGTGGTGGTGTTCATCGTCTTCTAGTATTTTCTCATCTTTTATCCATGACACAGATAAGGGCTGAGCACCTGCTACGACGCACTGAAAGAATGCATCACCTTTCAAAATGCTAGTGACGTTCTCCAGCTTCTTGACAAAGGACGGTGGTTCTGTGATGTGAGTTTTGTTTGTTGTTTGGAAGAGAAGTCGTTGAAAGGGAAGAGAAGAAAGAGAGATCATATAAAGTAATCCCAGTTGCAACACTTTATCTGGGGCATACAATGTTTGAGGTGTGATTCCTAGAGGACTGACCTTTTAAGCTGAGTCTTGTGCTGCAAGAACAGCTCCCACCTTCATTTGATATAATACACTGATATTCACCAACATCTGAGATGTCACAGTTAGTCACATTAAGAGTAAATACTGATTCTTTGGTGGAGATGGCGTATTTCTTGCTGCTGAACATCTCCTTATTGTTCTTCAGCCACTTCACCTCAAATGGAGGGGTACCAGTCACCTCACATTCTAGTGTGGCCTCTGAACCCTTCACTACCTCGGTGGGACGCAACTCCCGAACAAAGGTTGGAGGCTCTATAAAGAAGAATGAGGGGAAAATAGATAGTAACCCTAAATAGTTCTGAGGGGAGAAGAAGTACCTCCTACTTCCTCACCCCAGATACATGACAGAGATGACAAGATGTTCAAAACCAACCTTTTACTTTCAGCTCGACGCTGCAGCTCTCACTACCTGCATCATTGTGGGCTTCACAAACATAAATCCCACTATCTGCCACTCTGGCTTGAGTGATTCTCAAAGTGGCTAAACCATCTATGAAGGAGATGCCGTACTTAGCTTGGTCAGTCACTTCATTCCCATCCAGGTACCATGTAATGTGGATCTCTGGCGTGCCTACTACCTGGCACTCAAAAGTGGTGGACTGTCCGTCACGCAAAGCTACTACAGAAGTTGGCATCTGAATAAATCTGGGGGGCTCTAGAAGATGGACAGAGAAGTTGAAGCTTTGTAATATTCAAGGTAGGAATAAAAAAATCCCAGAATTTAAAGAAAAAAAAAGGCTAAAAGGCTTCCTCCCCCTCCCACCAAAACTGCACAGAAAAATCAGAACCAAAAAAAATTTGATTGGGTTGCACACCTTTTACAAATAGAGTTGCTTTGCAGGTTGCAGTCCCCACATCATTGCTTATCTGACAAGTGTAGTTCCCAGAATCAGATGTCCTAGCTGAGAAGAGCTCCAGAACACTAGAAGTGTCATCCTTCCAGACAGATCGGCTGGCTCCAGACAGGAGCTCCTGGCTGTCTTTAAACCACTTTATCTGCATAGGAGTAGACCCTTTCACCAGTGCTTTGAACTGAACCCTAGCATTGGGCACAACCTCTTGAGACTGGGGTTTTTCCACAAAATACGGTGGTTCTATAACATGCAAAAAAGAAGAAAGGAGATAACTCTGAGATGGGGAAATCCAAAATTATGAATGAGAGACCTAACACAAGACAAAGAAGGAATTCAAACCTTTGACTGTTAAGAACCCGCTGCATTGGTTGCTTCCAGCTTTATTTGTAGCTTCACAGGTGTAAGAGCCACTGTCTGTGCCTTCCAGTTTATTTATTTCCAGAAATGCAGTATTATCATGGAAAGAGTATTTGTGCTTTTCACTTGCTGTTATTTCTTGGCCATCCTTGTACCACTGGATACTTATGGGATGTGAACCAGACACTATGCACTCCAGGTGGACAAAAGACCCCTTAATGCTGTCCATTTTCTTGAGTTTTTTGGTGAATTTAGGTGGTATAATGAGATCTATCCAAGACAGAGTAAAAAGATAAAATATGAAATTCAATCATGATTGTGGCAGATGTCAGCTCAGGAGAAAAGATTCTGTATCTAAAAGCAATAATAAGAGAGAGCTCATACACACCTAGGACATTAATGCTGGCAGAACAGCTACTGCTCCCAACGTCATTTTGAACCTCAAAAATGTATTCTCCACTATCTTTCTTATCTGCATAAAGCACTTTTAAGACTGAGACGGTATCTGTAATGCTGATCTTATATTTTGGGCCCAATGTCAGTTCCTTGCCATCTTTGAACCATTTGGCTGTAATAGGTTTTGTTCCTGAAAATTTACACTGCAAGGTTGCTGGGTCTCCCTCAGTCACATCTATTGACACAGCCTTGTCCACAATTGTAGCAGGTTCTGTTATAAACAAGGAGATAGAGTGTTAACTTCATCTGTAAAAATCAAAAGGGAGCCATCTCAGATGATCACAAGCCCTCAGGGTAAGACCAACCTTTGACAGTCAGCAGAGCAGAGCACCTCTGAATTCCTGCCTCGTTTTTAGCCTGACAGAAATATTTCCCATCATGTTTCAGCTCAATAGATCTCACCATAAGAGTGGCAACATTGTTCACAAAGGTCATTTTGATATTGTTGTCTTCAATCACTTCATCATTATCTTTCAACCAGGACACAGTGATGGGCAAGGAACCTTTAATAGCAGCCTGAAATACAACTGTTCCCCCTCGAAGGGAGCTAATGTTTTCTATCTTCTTCAAAAACTGCGGAGGCTCTGGCAGGGAGAAAGTGGGTACGTAAGTACAAGTCTGGTGTGTAACAGTGTGGCATGGAAACCACACTGGGATAAGAGCATGCTAGTGGTGTTCTGCACCTTGCACTAACCTTTCAGCGTGACCTCTGAACGGCAGAGGCAGCTCCCAACATCGTTGGTTACTCTACACTGATACTCGCCAACATCAGAAGCATCAAACCTGAAAACGTGGAGGCTAATCAAAGATTTCTCAATGCTTATTCTGTGCTTCTTACTGCTCCGCACAGGTTTATCATCTTTCACCCAAAACACTTCAAAGGGAGGCGTGCCAAGCACCTCACATTCCAAAACCACATCAGAATCCTTCAAGACTTCCATGGATTGAAACTCCTTGCTAAAATAAGGTGACTCTACAGTGCAAAAAAAGAAAGTGCAATTTGCATTAATCATACTTTTGAAGCCGGTACCACTGTACTAAGTTTGAAGATACAAATGGTGTGGCTGGATGTCACACACACCTTTAACTGTAACAACGCTACTGCAGATATCTTTTCCAGCGTCATTTTTGGCTTCGCAAATGTATTCCCCACTGTCTTCAGTATCAGCCTCCAAAACACGGAGTATTGCCAAAGATTTTGTAAAAGATATCCTGTATTTGTCACTCTCTTTTAGCTCTCTATCATCCTTGAACCACGTGATTTTAATCTCAGGAGTACCAGTGACTTCACAGTTCAGCTCAGCATATCCACCTTTCTTTACCAGGTGAGTCGGCTCTAGCTTCTCCTTGAAGGCAGCAGGTTCTGTGGATTTAAGAAGAGTGTTCAGGACAACGAACACAGGAAAGAGTGCTGCTGTGTTAAACCAGCAGCTAGAATTTTAAATAAGAGTAAGAATGCAAACCTTTCACAAATAAGTTTGCACTGCATGTTACTGAACCAGCTACATTGGAGACTTTGCAGGTGTATTTTCCAGAATCAGTTGGTTTGACTGCATAAAGCTCCAAGTAACTTGCTAATGCTTCTGTCATAATGTAGCAGGCTCCTCCTGTCACCAGCTCAGTATCATCTTTAAACCATTTCACTGTCAGTGGTGTTGTGCCTTTAAACATTCCTTTGAAATGTACAGTTGATGCAGGCAACACATCTTGAGACTGTGGTTCTACAGTGAAGCTGGGTGGCTCTGGATTGCGTTGAAAGGAGAAAATTGTTAAGAGTAAGAGAGGGCTTGTATTTTGGGAAAGAAAAGTATTATCACAAGGTAAGTAAAATTCCAAGAAAAATGAAACAAATTGCCAAACCTTTTATAAACAAAGTGCTACTGCTCTCTTTGCTACCAGCAGAGTTTGTGGCTCTGCAAATGTAGACCCCAGCATCATTTGCATCTAGGTGTTTTATTTCCAAAGATGCTGAGCCTTCTGCAAAGTGTACTGTGTACTTGGCACTTGAAGTGATCTCAGTATCCTGCTTAAACCATGAGACAGTCATTGGAAGAGAGCCTGAAATTTTGCAGTCTAGGCGGCATGAGGAGCTAATGACGCTGTCAATATTCTTCAGTGGTTTAGTAAAGAAGGGAGGGAGAGTGCGATCTGTTAAAAGTGAAAAAAATGACAGAAAGGAACACATAAGCAAAATCAGTGCTGTTCTGTTTCTGGCTCTGTTGGACACAGAGCAGAGCAACAGGGCTCTTTGCAAAGAGGCAGTACCAACCTAGCACAGTGAAGCTGGTAGTACAAGAACTGATGCCCACATCATTGGATATCTCAAAGGTATATTCACCACTGTCCTGCATTTCAGTGGCATAAAACTTGAGCTGGGCAATGTTATTTTTGAAGCTGATCCTATATTTTTTGCTGGCAGGTAGTGGCTTTCCGTCTTTGAACCATGTGCTTTTCAGCTCTGGAGTGCCTGTGACAGTGTACTCCAAAATAGCTGGTTCCCCAGCTGTAACCTGGATCATTTCAGCTTTTTCAATTATTTTGGCAGGTTCTACAACAGAATTAAACAACTGGTGTTAAGGACAAAAGGAAATTTCTTCTTCTGTCAGGTGGGAGACTGCAGGGATCACAGCACTTCTCCACTGACCTTTCACTGCTAGTTCACCAAAGCAGGACTGACTTCCTGCATCATTCTCAGCCACGCAGGTGTATTTGCCACCAGAGCTCAGCTGGACTCCAGTAATTTGCAGTGTTGCTAGACCGTGATCAAATGACACTCTCACATTGTTATCATCTTTAATAATGTCTTTGCCTTTCATCCATGTCACAGAAATAGGCTCTGACCCTTTCACCACGGCCTGTAATGTAACACTATCTCCAGCCAGAGCTGTCACATTTTCGATTTTCTTAACAAAAGATGGTGGTTCTAGTTCAAAGAAGAGAGACAAGAAAAAATATATTCATCTACTATTACATCATCACATAAAGTCTGCTACTTAAAACCAGTTTTGTAAGACAGTATGTGCACTACATCTTGCAATTCAGCAAAACAGCAGGTAAGCTGCAGAACTGTTTTCTCCATTAGCTGGGAGCTAATGGCCCATTAATCTCAATGTTCTTCAAATCCCGAGGTGTGATGCCAGATAAGATGGAAGATACACACAGAATTTCAAGAGAAGAAGATATTCTTTCTTCCCAGTCTCCCCAGCCTCCCATAAATCCAAAGAAAAGATTTTATGAAATAAGGTTTTCCCCAATCCCTTCAGTAAGTGGAGTTTTCTCTCCCCCACTGACCTTTCAAGATGTATGTGGCACTGCACATGCACTTCCCGACTTCATTAGCTATCACACACTCGTATTCACCGACATCTGCACTATTAAATGAGGACACCTCCAAAGAAATAACAGCCTTCTGAGAGGTCAACCTGTATTTTTTACTACTCCGAATCTGCTTCTTGTCTTTGTACCAGCTAATCTCAAAGGGTCCAGTGCCAGCAACCTCACACTGAAGAATGGGGTTTGTTCCCTTCACTAGCTCTGCAGGTTCAAGTGTTCTGATGAAAGATGGAGGCTCTATAAAAGCAGTAAGAAAGAATTAGTCAACCATGCTGAAAAAAAAATAAAAAAGAAAAAGGAAGTTTTTTCTCAAGAATGTGACTGGCAGCAACAAGAAGGACAGACCTTTGACAACCACTTCAGTGGTGCAACTGTCACTTCCAACCTCGTTGACAGCTTCACATGAGTAGGTCCCAGTGTCATCAACTTTCATTTCCAAAATATCTAAGACAGCCACAGAATTAACAAAGGACATCCTGTGCGTGTTACTTTCATGGATTTCCTTATTATTCTTGAACCAAGTAACCTGGATTTCAGGAGACCCTTTGATTTTGCATTGAAGACGTGCAGAGTCGCCTGGGGTCAGTAAATAAGATGGATCGACCTTCTTCACGAAGGATGGTGGTTCTGAAAATGGGAAGAAAAGTGAAGAGAGGAGAAGAGATGGTAAAAAGGGAAAGAAGGGGAAGAGGAAAGGGGAAGCAAAGGGAAAAGAAAGAAAGGAAAGAAAGCTGAAATACAAAGCTTTGAAAAATTGCTTCCCAGAGCAAGAACAAAATACAACTTCACAAGAGATCAGCCTAATCTTTGCTGAGCTGTAGCTTCTGTGGTTTTTCTTTCCCTCTTCATCCATCTCTCTCCTGCAGGCAGGAGCAATTCTTGATTTTCTCTGGTGAAAGAAATATTGAAGTAACACACGGTGCACGGTAAGGCAGCAGGGGAAAAGACTTTACAAAGAATGGACCAGGTGGCAGGTCTGAGAAGAATTCACAGTGTAATTACAGCCCAAAGAAGTCTTTTGCCTGTGAAAGAAGAATTGGGGAACCCACGAAGACAAAAGGTAAAGGGGGAATAGAGCTATCTTACCTCTGACTGTGACACTGGCAGAAGAGGAGCTGCTTCCTGCCTCATTTGAAGCAGTACACACATAGTGGCCTGAGTCCTTGAGCTTAGCCAAAGGAATCTCAAGTGAGGCTATTTTGTCTTCAAAGTAAATCTTATAATCTTTGCCTGGAGGGATTTTGTTTCCATCCTTTGTCCACACTACAGTTACTTTCCTGTCTTCATCCACCTGACATTCAAGGCGTATTTTCTTATTAACTGCTGACTGTACTGACTGCAAATCTTTAATGAAGTGGGGCTTGTCTATAATGACCATTTCAGTCTGGCAAATGTCAGCCCCAAACTTGTTGGAAGCTTTGCAAGTGTAAACCCCTCTGTCACTAGCGGTAAGAAGGGAAATTTCTAAAATATGTTTATTTTCCACTTTGGAGATCTTATGGTGGTCTGAAGGTGAAATAGTTGTTCCATCTTTCTGCCAGGTGATGTCGATGACTGGAGTGCCCGAAACAGTACACAGGAACTTGGCACTTTTGCCAACAAAAGTAGTAATAGGTTCAGGTCTGGTAAGAAACGTTGGTGGTAATGCCTCTGCAAAACAAAGGGTTTCAGTGTTATCAAGAGGTGAGGAATAGAGCCACATTTGCTAGGGACAGAGAGCAAGAGAGGCCAGCTTGTCACTGGACACTCTTCAACAAAAGGAAACAGCAGTAAAGGACACAAGAGGTGTTAAAGATGATAAATTTTGGCTATTGGTTTTGTACTTCTTCAGTCTATGTATTGTTCCAGAGCTTGAAGGCATTTTGAATCTCTGGAGCAATGTACAAACTAAAGGAAAATTAACAAAAAGCCAGAAATTCCTCCCCCAAGATTTACATGTTTGTGCACTGTTCTCTCAAGATGGGCAAGTTTGCTTGCATTTCACTGTTCATGGACTTTTTTCTACTCTCTAGCACCCAGCACTTAGCAAAGATCACATAAGGACTCCTCCCAGAAAGAGAAAAGTCAGAATAAATAAGGTCATCACACAAGAAGCACCCAAAAGATGGTGGAGGTTTTTTTTAAGAAAAACAAAAGCTGTGCAGCTCTCTATAGACAAAAAGTTTGAAAATTTAAACCCTTTAAAACTTCTATTGCTTAAGAAGATCTGTTTCCCCAGTCACAGAGTTCCCCTTTGGCCACAGCACAAAGATGTTCAGGTATGCAGATCTGCATAACTTACGTCGCAAGTTTAGTTGCAGGATAAATTTAGGGTGCTAGCATAATCGCACAGTGACTATTACACCAAGAAATCAGATTTAAAAGTGTTTCTTTTCTTTTTTTGTGGTCTGGAAGTTAAATAAACCCTCTTCAAGAATGTATTCACAAAGCAATCCCATGTTGTTTCTTCCTGCTTTTTTTCTCCCTTCTTTCTTTTTTTCCCTCTGAAACTTTTTCACACCAATTCCCTTCTCTTCATACAGAAAGCACCTAAAAGCAGCATTCTCAAAAGTTATTCCTTTTCTATTTTTGTGCCTGCCAAAATTAGGTACGGATAATGTATTATAATGGCAACCAAGAGCCATAAACATGTGCAAGTATAGCAGTGAAAGCATTACAATACACCAAGATATTTTATGGAAAAGGAGAAGTGTTTGAAAGTCTGTACTTACCAGTTACCGTTAGAACAGCCGTAGAGCTAACACTGCCATGCTGGTTGGAAGCCTTACAGCTATATTCCCCACAGTCAACAACTTGAGGCCTTGGGATCTCCAGTGTGGAGAGGTAGTTGGAGGTGCGAATGGAGTATTTGTCCCCATCATATATCTCTCGTCCAGCTTTGTACCACTGGAACTTGACATTGGGAGCCATCTCTACCTCACAGGTAAACTTGGCCACGTGATTTACAGCCACCTCCAAGGGTTCAAGCCTTCTCCTCAGGATCGGTGCAACTGAAATTAGAAGCAGACAGTAACTCAAAACTCTGCCTCCTGACATTCTGAAATTAAGTGATTGACTGACTGAAAAAAAACCAAAAAGGTGACTTGCAATTCACATAAAGTGACTGTAAAAGAAAAAAAAAATCTGTAAGAAAAGAAAGCAGTACTAGACTCAGTGGACAGACAGTCTTACAGTGCATAATCACATCAGGAAACAGTGGTGACACTGGAAAAACAAAGTGAAATAGCAATGCACAATAGCAACAGGATACAAATATAAAGTAACCTATCCTAGAGTTGTGAGAAATTATGGTGTGAATGAGAAATGGTGGTGAATTTGTGCAATGACTCTAAGGAGTGAGACAGGGTGCAGCAGTGAGAAAAATGGGAGGAGCAGATCCACTTCTCAGGCAAGAATAGGATAAATGGTAGGGATTGAGATACAGCTTTGTCCTGACCATGCTAGTGCATTGAAACAACAAAGTTCCTGACCAAAGACTGGGGTAATGAAAGTGAGAGGCCTTGCAATGTGATAAAAGGAGACCATCATTCCAGAGAGAGGGGGGCCCTCTGATTAGTGGCATGATGGTATTAATATTGTATCTCTGTCCAAAGATACACTTAGAAGGGGAGGTTCATTAGTAGAGCAGTGCATTAAAAGGATTATTTTATCCCCATAATCCAACCTCTTTTAACAACTGTGAGTTTTGCTGCTGTTGCTCTTTTTCCACCTTGATTCAGCGCCTCACAGATGTACTCTCCTTGGTGAATGTCCCCGCACACTTTGCTTATTACTAGTGTGTACGTGTCCTGATCTTGCAAACACTTGAATTTGTTGCCTGAAGAGACCAGTTTACCCTCAAAGTACCAGTTCACCTCTCTGACATTTGTAATGACAGACACCAGCCTGACACTCTCTTCTTCCTCCACAACAGTGTCAACCAGTTTTCTGTGTATGATGGGATAACTTTCTTTGCCCAGCTCATCCTCTTGCTTTCCAGCTCTAGTTTCCAGACCCTCTCTGACCTCTTCCCCACACTTTTCTTCCCTTTTCTCTTTTATTTTCAGTATTTCTGTGGGTGTCTTAGTAAGAACATCTGCAGAGGCTGCATCAGCAGTGGCTACAGCTGCACCCACATCCTTGATTTGACCATGCTCAGTCACAGTGTTGATAACTTGTGCAGACAAATGGTGTTCCAGTGGTATTTCTGGCTCCACAGTCCTCTCAGCCTGCTGGGGCTCCAGCTCAAAGATTTCATCACAGGATTTTCCTGAGAGAAGTGTACTGGCAGAGAATGGCAACGCTTTGGATTTTTCACCAGTCAGGGAACATTTATCTTCACAAAGGAAGGAATAGAAAACTTCCTTCAAGACTGTTTTCTGGTCAGCTGTCTGAATGTTGACTTCTCCCAAGGAGACTTGGATTTCTATGGGACTGCATTTTCCTGTGGTCACAACATACGTGCACAAGGTACGTGTATTCTCCTTGGTGATGTTTATTGCCTGAACTTTAACATCTTCCTTATCAGCCAACCATTCTGAAAATAAGAGGTTTTTCTCACTTACCACTGCAGCTTTCAGTGCATTTCTGATTTGAGACTTTATGTCTAAGCTGCAGCTCTTGGGAACCAGAGCAGTGAGCTCACCATCTTTGGAAAGATCAACATGTTCTTCCCCCACGGACTGTTTTTCTTCCAGCAGCAAGGGAAATCTCACAGCCTGTCCCTCATGTATTCTTGCAGCAAAATCTTCCTTTGCTGTTTCCAGAAAAGAAATGTTCTCCAGGGGGATAGTTTGGCCCCCAGTGAAGGCCGATTCAGAGAGAAGCCTGGGTTCAGCCTTCAGCTCACCTTGTGCTATCTGAAAGGCCTCAATGAATTGGATTTGATCACCGTCCATGGCATGGCTCTCAGTGGTGCTTGGCACTTGTAGAAGGGTTTGGGAAGCCTCTGTCTTCAGAGCAGCCAGTTGCTCTGCTGCCTTAGGGATGATTTCCTCTTTGGGCATGAGTATCTGTGCAGCTACAATCCCAAGGCAGCCTGGCAGTTGTGTCTCCATCACTGCTGCAGGCACCACACCCTGGGGACCAGCAAGGAGGGTTTGCAGAGGCTCTGCCAGAAGCCCACTGCTCTCTTGTATTGTGGCTACCTGGGTGAACATCTCTTCAACACTCTGTGCTGCCAGACAGGTTGGTGGCAGGCCAGGCAAGATGTCCTCCCTGGGCAGCATGTATACTGCCTGGGTCATCTGGAGCTGAAGGAGGGTTGAAGGCTCCCTCATGGGCTCAAGACTCAGTGCTCCTTCCATTGCAGGAAGCTCACCAGCCTCCTCATAGAAAAGGGGGCTTTGTTCCTCTGCCACTGCAGAGTGCTGCAAGGCCTGGCTCTGCCCGCACGCAACACGCTCCTCAGGCAGCACAAGGAGCTCAGCAGAGCACGTGGCCTCACCCAGGGCACTCACGGCCCTGCACGTGTAGAGCCCAGTGTCCTCCTCCACGCAGTCCCACACCGTCAGAGAGCCCGAGCCGTCAGGGCGGTGAGCAATGGAGTGACGCGCATCAGAGAAGAGCTGCTCGCTCCCCTTGGACCACAGCACGTCGGGGCACGGCTTCCCCACCACTGTGTACTCAAAGACTGCCGTGAAGCCCGGTGCACACCGCACGCTGTCTGGCTCCCTGGCAAAGCAAGGGAATCCCGGCTTCCTCTGGCGCACATGGAGCTGGGCGCTGCAGCTGGTCTCACCATGTACATTGCTGGCCATGCATGTATACTCACCCTCATCCTGCACACCTGCATACGGGAGGATGAGGCTGTGGTCATTGCCTGCAAATACTAACTTACAGTCTGTGCATGGGGTTAGCTTCGTACTGTTGAGAAACCACTGGATTTTGGGTGTGGGGCTGCCAGTAACAGTGACAGAGAGCCTAGCTACATCTCCCTGCCAGACTTCAACATCTGAGACCTGTTTGAGGAAAACAGGGGCTTTGCCTTCATCCTCAATTTTCATCTTTGCTTTGGTGAAATAAACTGGTTTTCCAAGCTCAAATTCAAGTGTTTTCTCTCTATCAGGCAACTGAAGGCCGCTGCTGTAGCCTTCATTTCTTCCTTCCTCAGAAGAGACAATAAGAGACCTAGTGATGTCTGTATAGAAAAAAATTGTTTAGTTTTACTAGAATATTTATGAGAACACTCATAGATAGAAATACACAGTGTTAGGGCAACTATTTTTCTGTAGCTGGAGGCTTTCTTAATACTATACAGCAGCTAGCAATGAACAGGAGGTCTGTGTTGTCCCCTTGATGCCACACCTTAGTAAGACATGCTGTGTTGTCAGGTTGCTTAAGAATTTCCTATCTTGATCAGGACAGGTGTGTCTTTAAACCTGACATCACAGTATGGGTTAGGCATACTCCTCCAGAGTGCACTGTGCAAGTAACAATCAAGCAACATTGATGCATTTCACAGATATAATTAAAGTGGTATGTGCCATACATATTTGTATGTACAACTATGCATACAAGTACAGCAGAATAGTGCTAAGACCCTGATTTAATTCAAAACACCAACAAAAAAAATCAGAATGACACAATTAGGATCAAAACCCCATCCCCCTTCCCCAAACCAACCAACAAACCCACAATCTTTTCAGCACACTAACCTTTCTTCTGATGCAAAGTTCATCTCTTTAAACTCTATCTTTTGTCTAGCACACCAAAAGATTACCTCTACCTCTACCAGTTTTGTCCTGGTTTTGTCATTACACCCTTAACTTTACAGCATCATTATTACAAACATCACAAGTTTAATCTGTTGATTTAATATAATTGATTTAAATCTCTGCTTTTGAACTCCTCCTTGTCAAGATGCAGGATATTAAAACTCCCACAATGTCAGAGAAAATGAGAACAGACTTTTAAGATTTTTTGTTTTCTTGCCTTTGTGAAATAATAGATATATGCATTGGACAAGTTTAACTCAATAGTAGTTTCAAAATTAGAGGAAGCAGAGGTAAAGAACATCTCTGCAGATATTTGACAACAGAAACATCAGTGAAATACGAAATTTCCAGGAATGGAACAATTAATGAAAAGCATGGTGGAAGGAAAACCTTTGGAAATCAGATGCAGTTGTCCTCACTGAGTCAAGTTTGCTCAGTCAAGACCCAGAGTATTTGATGCTGGAAAGGTATGAGCTTAAAAGAAAGAATAAAAGTATGAGTGGATTAATGTCTCTAGGCACTGTAATGGTGAACCTTGATAAGCTTCTCAATTACAGTGTCTTCAATTTTAAAACTTTTTGAGAGATAAGACTTTTTGCTACACTCCAACAACAAATATAAAAAAGAACAGACTGTCACTCAATTCTTTCTCATTTGTTTTAGTAATTATTAGTCTTACCACAAAAGACATAAATGACATAGCACAGTTCAAGCAATGATTAACTGCAGAGAAGAAATGCTTAAGTAAAAAAAACTACTAAAGCAATCCTTCAGTGTTACTTATCAACCTTGTTAAAACAGTAATAAATTGTGCAAGTAAATTTGAGAATGGGTGGCAGAATTGGGCCAATAAAATAAATAAATTAATAAATAAAATAAGAAATTGCAGAGTGAAACTCATGTTAACAAAGGAGACTGCTTTATACACAGGAGCATGGCAAAAATTAATGCATTTTTATGTGTTCTTGGATATTTATGAGAGAAGAACTATACAGATATTTCTTCATATTTTAGATATGTTTGTAAAATGAATAAAGTGCAAGAAGCAATGGACTTAAATAATTTCATGTTTATTTCACAAATTAACCTGACATGTTAACATTCAATATACATTGATGACAAATAGACATATTTAATTCTTTTTCTAAGATACTTCTTTAGAAATGAAGACAACATTAAATCTGAAATTAAAATTGTGAGCTTTTGATTTCTATGAAAACAAAGAATTTTGAAAAAAGATAGTCAAGCTATACCAGTTGCTCCAGACTAAGTTCATTCAAACCTAGGATTACTCCAGATTTAATAATTGTAGTTTAGGTGAACCAGGTGCTCCTGGCTAATGTACAAAACTTAAACCAAGACTTATAAATTTACATAAATCACAAACATCACTACATGGGTAGATGCTTGGCCATATATTTCAGATGTGAATATGAACTTGGACCTGTGTGGCTTATGGCTCCAAAACCAAGTTATGGGCCTCTTTTTGCTAAAAATATTCAGATTTACATGCAAAATAAACACTTCACAATTGCGTAGGACCTAATCAAAGGGCCTCTGACCCTTTTGACTTTGGAACTAAAAGACCCCTCGTGTCACAGCTGACATCAAACATCAAACAATTCATGCCAATCTCCCTAAGGACCTCTGCTGTCTAATGAATCAGTTAGTGCTACACATCTACACAAGGAATGGATTAAGGACACATCATGGAGTAATTCTTTCCCAGCACAACATTGGGTCAGACAGTCATGCTTCTCTTTCCTACCACCATCACCTATCAGAAAGCACAATTAGCTCTGCCTTTTAACAAATAAATCTTAAATATTTATCAAGGGGTTATGACTGAGAAGACACTGAAGTGACACGTTTGCACTAGCCTAAACACTTCAGTCATTTCACCTGGGTACTGGGTCATTAGAACTTGCTACTCAGGCCTTGAATTCATATCAGGCAACACGAGTGGACAAGGTGAATATTTTGAACAAAAATTACTGTCCCAGCTGAGTGATGGGATAGTCTTAGAAAATAACAGATTTTTTGAGACATGGTGGTGTCACTGTGAGGACACATCAAACTCAGAAATAAGAAATTGTATGAACATAACTGAACATACAGGAACAGGTTTTATCCTTAAAATCACCACTCTGCTTAAAGCTGTTTGCAAGGCAACTGCGAGCAATTTGTAAATATCTGGAAGAATCTCATTAACAGGTAAATTAAGTAAAACTAATTTTTGCTTAGGGATTTTAAACTCAAGGTCTCACCTTGACATATGGGTGACTGGAAAGCTTGTATGTTAGAGAGTCATTTAGTTTCTGAGAAACATTAATTAATAACTTTTCTCTGTTTAACAGATTTTCTTAATCAATTTATCATTGTTTATGTAAGATAGATTTAATTCTGATTTAATTATGTCAGGTACTGCTGATTCTTCCTAAATATTAGCATTACTTTAAATATAAAAATACATATTCACATTGAGAACATTAATGTAAAAATTCTCTGTGCTGAGAAAATGCTACACATAACAACTGAATACATTCCCCTTATTTCTGGTCGTCTCAATACATAGCACACTTAAATGTTCTTAATAATAAAAAGAGAAATAAAAAAGGAATACATAGAGATGTAGTTCTAATGTGAAACAAGAATACCGCATAAAAGTATCTTACTTTTTTACTACTATGCATTTTTCGCTAATGACACTGGAATACAGGGACAACCAAAATTATTTTAATGAATTTAAACTAACATAATTGATTTTTTATTATTATGCTCCCTTTCTCCCTTCCCTTTAACTCCTAAAAATACAGTACAAAATATGCTTTCATGTTTATTACTTGGTAATAGAGAAGAAAATCCTGTCCAGTCTCTACTAATGCAATTTTTTCATTTTTCTTCCTATTGCTCTGCTTTTCTTTGCAACAGCATAATTTCATTGACTTAAACAAGGCATTTAATTTCATGAGTCAGCAGAAAGAGGCCCATAGATGTAAGAATTTTGCAGTGATAGAAACCATAAACAGGATTTGAATCGTGTTCTGACACAACATTGTGAGAAGGGGGAATAACAATTTAAGGAATTCTTTAACAGAACTATACCCAAACTAAACAGCAAGCATATGTTAGTGTTCCATACCTCTAGGTTACAAGAAAAAGGTAGTGTCTACATTGTCAGGTGATTTCTAGCCTACATAAAACAATAGTGATTGCACTGTTGCAGACACATAGGTATATGTACATGATACAAAAAATCAGTCCTACGCAAATGAGGGTCAATTAAAATATCTTTACAAGAATGAGAAAAGAGCATAGAAGGAGCCTGAAATATCCCTCAGTGCAGAAAGTGTGCACAAAATCTATGCATGGATTAAATCCCACTTAAATTCCCCAAAGAAGGCAAATCTAAGTGAAACACAAATATGCCCACAGAGTGGTTTTCATCCTTAAAGAGATGAAAACAATGCCCCTAAAATGAGTGCTGCATTTTTACCTGCAGTGAACAACATCATGAAAACACTTAGTATTTCAAGACAGACTCTGAAATAAATTATGGAAATTTAGTATAATGTTAACACAGCAGAAGTCTCAGCAGTTCCTGCCCTGTTAGTAGCTACACATTTGTACTGTCCACTGTCACTCTGCACCAGGTCTTCAATAGTAAGACTGTGCAAGCCATTCTGCTCTTCCTGCACATAGTACCTATCCCCTTCCAACAACACCCCATCCTTGTACCAGCAGACACTTGGACGGGGAGAACCACTCACAAGACACTGGAAGCACACTGAGGCACCTACAAATGTACTGTAGTCAGAAATGAGCCTCACAAATCTGGGAGGAGCTTCTGTGACCTGGAACTCAAAACTGCAGCTCTCCGAGTCCTCTGCCCTAAACTCAACCCGTTCCTCTTCGGATGGCTCTGCAAACACATCAAAACTAATGTTGACATGCTTCTCCCCTTCTACTTCCTGCTCTTCTCGAGTCACTGCTAGCAGTTGGATCGCTTTTTCTGAGTCATCTCTGTGCGGCTCAAACTCAAATTCCAGCTCTATTTCTGACTGGTCACCTGGGCTCACAGTCTTGCTTAAAAGTAAGTCACACTTCTGGGAACTGTGTGGTTCACAGCCTGTGACTGTTTCACTGCTCAATGCATTCGCTTCCTGCTGAGCCATGACCACAAGGGAGCCTTTGCACGTTGCTTCTCCCAGCCTATTCATTGCCTGACAGCAATACAAGCCACTATCAGAAGATCCTACAGTTTGGACCTTCAGACTGTGAAGTCCCTCCTTCTGACTCACAACATACTTCCCTGTGCCAGGTGTCACACACATGTCACCTCTGAACCACTGAACTACCGGGAGAGGAGTGCCTGTTACAACACACTCAAAAACTGCATCCAAGCCTTCTGTCACCTTGATATCCGTAATGGGCACAGCAAAGCGTGGAGGCATTTCAGTTACTTGGAAATCAATCTTTACATCCTCATTCTCTCCTGCTGCCAAGCCTGCAGCTTGTTCTAACAAGGCAAGTGGAAGTACATCTAGGGAAACCACCATGCTCTTCTTGTCTGGGCTAAACTCAGGACTGGTTATGATTTTGACCTGCTTCTCAAACTCTTTCACTTCATTTTCATCGAGCTCCACTTCCAGGAGGATTTCCTGTGGGGAAGGGGACCTTGAAGATGTGTTTTGCTCCATGTCGAAGTGTATAACATGCTGGTGGGTGACAGGGGGTGGCAGTGCCAGTGACCGTCCATCTTCAGGCAAAACTTCCACCTCTGCAATACTTTTAGCTTCCCCAACAATGTTCACTGCATGGCACAGATACTGTCCTTCATCGGCTTTCTGGACATTAGTGATTTCCAGAACATATTTGTTCCCATCCTTCTCTATTTGCACTCTCTCATCCAGCTCCATCAGAGACTTATTATGATACCATTTCACTCCTGGCTTGGGCACACCCACCACCTCAACCACAAATGTCAATGTGCTGCCCTCATACAACCTCCTCCTGCTCAATGCCTTGAGGAATGCTGGTGGCCTGTCCCTGCCTGACGGCTCCAGGGCTTCACAGGGGGTCATAAACCCATTTGCCTGGGGCTGGTCTGGAGGCTGATACCTCCTTTCACAGAAGGGCAGTATGGTCAGGGCATCCATGTACTCCCCAGTGGGTGTCCGGTAGCGTTCTGGTGGCGTGCTGTCCCCTGATGTAGAGTAGGGTCCCTCAAAGGGTGTGAAATATTGCTCTGAGGGTGTGTTGCATTTTGAACTCTCGAAAGGTGTGGAGTAGTGCTCAGGAGCCATGCTGTACACTGAGCCCTCGGACGGTGTGGAGTAGCGCTCAGGTGGTGTGCTGTACCCTGAGCCCTCAGATGGTGTGGAGTAGCGCTCGGGTGAGCTGAGCGGCGTGTGGTAGGATGCTGATGAAGCAGTTTCAAAGATTTCCACAGAGGAGGGAGGTGTGTAGAAGCGGTCTGAATCGGGTGACTCCTCTCTGCTCCCACTCTCCAGCTCTATAGACATTTCTGACTCAGGAGAGAAGGGCCGGGCAAATTCCTGATGGTTGTTGTAATAATCATAAACCATGCTGAAAGTAACCTCCTCTACTTCCAGTGAAGTTATAGTTTCTTGCTGCTCCTTCTGAACTGTGCCTTTGAGACTTGGAGTTTCATATACCCCAGTGGATCTTAAATAATTGGCCAGGGACAAATCAGGCTCCAGCTCTGAGATTTGAACAGCACTGGGCTCTGGGCCTGAAGAAGTATCCTCCCATATTTCTTCTCCACCCAGGCTATTCTCAGAGGCTTCATCAGTGGGAGTCCTCTTCTTGTCCCAAGACTCCTTCCTTTGCTCCTTCTGTGCCACAGGATCATCCATTACTAACCCAAGTATGAGTTTCCCAAAAGAGAAGCCCTTGGTTGTGGTTGATTCCTGTTGGATGTTTCTGAGCACCTCCTCAGGGGAATCTGTGTTTTCCATCTCACAGGTGAAGCTGCTCATCCCTGGCTCAAAGACCTTTTCTGTCCCAGGAGCATCATCTTTCTCAGCCTGGTGCCCAGCCTGGGGTTTCTTTTCATGTGCAGCTTTTTTCAAGTCCATAATGAAGCTGTCACTCTGGGAGTCTGCAGTCTCCAGTCGTTCCCCACTTTCCCACACATGTGTTTCTTCTACTTCTCTTTGGAAACCTGGTGTGGGCTCCACTAGAAATTCATTAATTTTTTCCTGAAGTGAGTCCTCTCTACAGACACTCATCTTTAACTCCTGAACTTCTTCAGCAGAATGTCCCTCTTCAGCAGATATCATGACATTGCCAAGGTCCCCATTAGGAGTTTGCAAATCAGTGATTTCTCTTGGCTGTTCCTCTTCCTGGGCATCAACCTCCTCATGCTGCATCCTGTAGCTGTGACGCAGCTCCTCACTCAGAGAAATCTCTTCCTCATGCGCATCACATTGGTGCACAGGGGAGATGATCCCGGTGACGATTTCCACACTTTCCAGTGCTATGGGGGTTTGTGCCTTTTCTATGTACACAGTCTCTTCAGCTGGGAAAGACTCTGCAAACTTCTTCAGATCAAACACTATCTCAGTGTTAGGCTCAGGTGGCAACACCTGCTCTCTGAAATGCCCTTCTTCCAGATGAACTTCAGTTTCCTCAGTAAAAACCTGACCTGAGTTTTCTATGCCAGGAGGAGTGGGGATTAGATCCAAAGAAGGCCTGCATGCATCAGACTCCATTTTTTGCAGCATTTGCCTGTCACTTTGTATTTCCCAGTGTGTGGCATCACCATCAGCAATCACTTCTTCTTTACAAAGATTATCATCAGCTTTAATGTCCTGTTCAATTGTAACTGATGTCTCTTGTTCCTTGTCCAGTTCCTCCTGTTGCTCTCCTGCATAGAATTCATAAAAGCCAAATTCCTCCTTTGTGGGGGTGCTTGCAATGTGGTCCTGCAGGTGGGGCACACTTGGCTCTTCCGCAAGGGGCACATCAGGAGTCACTGCCTCCCAGGCAGGGGCATCACACTCCGTGCAGACATCACTTCTGTCTTGCACCACAGGTGATACAGGAATGAAAAATTGTGAAACCTTACACTCCCCTGCCAAAGCAGATTGTTCAGGGGCATGTGCTTGCCCTTGCTCTTCCATAAATGATAAATCCTTACCTTCTCTGGCCAGAGCAAACTGCTCAGGAGCATGTGTTTGTTCTTGCTCTTCCATAAATGATAAA
>NC_031776.1:14666810-14837298 GCF_001522545.3 Parus major | reverse complement strand
AGGGGCACATGTTTGCCCTTGCACCTCCATAAATGATAAATCCTTACACTTTCCTGCCAGAGCAGACTGCTCAGGGGCACATGTTTGCCCTTGCATTTCCGTAAGTGGTGACTTCAAGATGTCCCAGGACAGAGTATCTGTATGTGGTAGCACCTTGCCTTCTTCAGGCTCCAGCTCCTCAGAGAAGTGACCTGAGTCCTTGGCCACCAGTTCACATCCTTCCCTGGATATGGTAGGGTGCAATTCAGTGGTATCAATTCCAAAGCTGTGTTCCTCAGAGACAGCTTTTCCCCTGTGCTGCCTCATTTCAGAAATACCATCTGTACAACTCACCCGTTCTTCTGCATTGCCCATTTCTCGCCTTGCATAAACTTCTGTGATATCCAGAACCATTGTTTCCTCCATCTCACTTTCCATGATGTGAGGTGTTTCCTCACAATCTTCCAACTGCTCACCAGGAGGTGGAGACAACCTCAGGGACCAAGGTAGGTGAGCTTCCTCCTCCTTGGGACATGTAATTTTTTCCTCTTCATTCTTCCCAAGTATGCTGAGGCCTTGGAGGTGCAGAACATGGTCCATGGAAGGCAGTTCCTCAGTGCCTCCACCCTTGCTATACAGCTTGGGTGCCCTGGGCTGCACTGTCAGCTCAGAGGCAGTCTGTGCTGTTCCAGCCACGTTTGTGGCCACACAACAATACCGCCCAGTGTCTGTGACAGAGACTTCTTGAAGGTGTAAGCGGTACATGCCATTCTTGCCTTCTTCAAACCTCAGTCTCCCACTAGGAGACAGGCTCTGGCCGTTCAAGGACCAGCTCACAACTGGTGGGGGCTGTCCAGACACAGCACACTCCAGCACCACTTCCTCTCCTTCATGGCAATGAATATTTGCTGGGGCTTCTGTCACAATTTGGGGTGGTTCATTTCCCATATCAAATGAAAACTTAAATTTGTGCCTTATGGTGGAAGCAGCCCGCTCTGGAGAGAGTCGTGGGGTCTCCTTCATCTCCGTGTCTTGCTCTGGTGTTGGAGTGGGAGCAGTGATTTTGATTTCCACAGGCAACGACAGCAAGTCTGAGCCTGGAACTGCATTTGGCAGTCCCTTCTCTGCTGCAAAGGCCAGACCAACTTCTTCCACCTCCTCCTTTACTTTCTCCTCTTCCTTCTTCTCTTTCTTCCTTTCTTCCTCCTTCATCCTCTCCTCCTCTTTCTTCTCCTCCACTTTCATTTCCTCCTTTTCCTTCTTCATGTACATATAGGCTGGCATTTGCTGCCTCACATGGAGTCCAGCTGAGCTGCTGACCGTGCCCAGTGGGTTGAAGATCACACAAGTGACAGTGCCACCGTGCTGTGGGAGCACAGATGGGAAGGTCAGTGTGGAGCAGCACCCGGTGGTGTGAACAGCAGTGCCCTGGATGCGCCCCACGGGCTTGTCGTTGTTGTACCAAGTGACGGTGGGCTGTGGGCGGCCATGGAAGAGGCAGGAGAAAGTGCATCTTTGCCCCTCAACAATTTCCTGGGGCTTGATCTGCTGTACAAAGAGGGGTGGGCAGGGCTCCAGGAGCCCACCTGGCACCTGCCATCTCTCCCCCAGGGCCTTGGGCCTGGAGTATTGCTTCACTACCTGCACTGTGAGGGGCTTGGAGCCAACCATTTTAGCAGCCACCTTAAGTGGGCTCGGCTTCCCCGGAGGGCCCTCCCGGGGTGCGGACATGAGGGATTCCTGCTTCTTTTTCAGTGCCGCCCTCTTTGCCTCCCGCAGCTTCTGCAGCTTCCAGCGAGTCTCCTCATCCAGCAGCTCCTCAGCATTAGCCACTGTGCCCCTGTGCTCCCTGCCGTGCGCCAGCCCTGGGCGGCAGGGCCCAGCCAGCGGCAGGCTCTGGAAGCGGATGGTCCGTACCATGGCCCGGGCCGGTGAGAGGTGCCCGGGCTCAGCCTCCTGCCCCTTGTCGAAGGGTGAGCCAGTGCAGCGGAGCACCACCCTCAGCCGGTCCTCCCGCCGCTGCTGCAGCAGGCACTCCCAGCTCCGCCGCATCCACTCTGCCTTCCCGGCGAGACCCGAGCCCCGCCGCTCCCCTCTGCGAGCCACCAGCAGTGAGGCCGTGGACTCGGCTGAGCCCTCACTGTTAATGGCAAATAGCCGGTAGCTGCCCGCGTCGCGCTCCCGCACGTCCCGCAGCTCCAGGCTGGCGCAGTGCGTGTGCTCCGTGCTCTCGGTGCGGATCACCTTGCGGCAGTCCTGCAGGACGGGCCGGTTGTTGTGGAACCAGGCCATGTGTGGTGCTGGGCATGCCACCAGCTTGCACAGGAAGAATGCCGGGTCCCCCTCCAAGACAGAGCTACACTTCAGTCCCTGTGTGAAGATGGGTTTACGGTTCTGGGGACAAGCCAGCACCGACGCTGTGCCGCGTCCCTCGAAGTCCTCCACGCCGTGCTGCTCTGCAAGAGAATGAGACTGGGTTACCACATGTCACGCTCTGCCTACCACCTGGTTGTAAAAAAAGTACAAATATATGAATATAAAAATAAAAAATGGGCATGCAACAGATTTCATCACACACCCAGGAAAAAAAAGTAATTCACTCACCATATTTGTTCGAATAAACGCAACGCCTTGCTCTGTTTTAAAGATTGACACGAAAATCGGTCGGTCTGTTCTTTCTTCAGACTGAGGAAATTTCTTCTTGAACAAGCAAAAAAAGAATTTCAAAATAACATGTTCTTCTGCGTGTATGTTTTTGTTGCCTGGAAAAGCTGTGTGTCTTTGGGTGGCAAAGAAGAAAATCTTACCTGACTTGCAGACAGTAGAATAAACGCCCTTTCTGACCCCTCTGTTTGTAGTTATGTTCAAACAATTGAAGAAAAATAGTTTGAAATATAATTTTTTTTAAAAGTAAGTAACATGAAATGAGAAGGCGTTTATTCGAACTAATACAGCCACTAACTTCACAGTGTTATGCACGGGGGGAAAAAGCAAGCAACATGAACCACGTATGCTATCTGCAAGCCAGGGTAAGAGATGTATAATGATGAATTAATGTATGTAAAAAAAAGTGCAAGGAATCAATGGGAATGTGTAGCTTTCACATAACCTAAACAACGAATGCTGGCTAGTATATTTCATCTATCCATCCAATAGTGTCCATTGAATCAATTAATGTTAGGTTGCTAACTTGTTTAAAAGTAATACAATTAAGATTTCCATAACTTCCTTCTCAAGTAAACTATTCCATGCATTCAAAAGGAAATTGAACATATAAGAGCTCTGTGAACAGCTGCAAAGCATGAAGTAAAAGTTAAAAATATGGCTGCACAATTATAGATTTGAAGTTTTAAACATATTTTAAAACTTAAATAACTTTATAATGCAGGTAAACCCTTTGCATATCAAAACAAACATGCAACATGTTCCAATATGCTTTCAAGTATGTCTTTCCCCATCAGACACTTCATAGAAGCTGATAAAATTGTTTCACAACATTAATAATTACTGATACTAATTATTCTCATTGGTGATTGTACCTTTCACTTCCATTTCAACCTCTTCCTCTAGCTTCTCATGAACAATTTTTTCAGCAGCTAGAATAAAAGAAGACAAAGATTTTTGAGCTATAGTTGTTAAATGTGCCAATCAACACTTTATATAGCATATAGTAAAAACATCCGATCTGTTTTGCAAATAGACATAAATCCACATGTACATACACACACATAAATGCATGCCAGACAATTCAAACACTTGATAAATTTTGAGAATAATCAAATATTTTCAAACTTGTTTGCAATGTACATTTTTCTATAAGATTTGCTTTCTTTTTGCAGGGTGGGGAAAAGTTTCTAAAACAACATGCCTTTATCATGCTGTAAATCCCTGAAGAAAACATTCAACAATCCACAGACTAATGAGATACTTCTCGTTCTTTATCATCTCCTAGGGAATGAATATAGTGGAATGCAATTATGATGCTATGCATGAGGAATTGATACTTGGAAGGAACATGCAGTTGCCAACCTGTCACTTTCAGATGGGTGCTGCACTCGGCTTGTCCTGCAGGGTTAACTATTCTGCACTTGTATATACCCTCGTGGTCCTGACCAACTTTCAACAATCTTAAACTGCACAGTGGCCCATCATGTTTTATGGAACACAGTGCAGACTCCTCAACTATCAGCTGGTTGCACAGCCAGACTATGCAAGGTGTAGGCACACCTTTCATTATGCAAAAGAGAAACACATCATCTCCTTCTTTTACAGTAGTTTCTGAAGGCAGAGTTTCAAGAAACTCTGGTGCTTTGGCGTCAGTTTCTGTGATGTCTTCACAGGGCACAACATCAGGATAGTAAACTCTGTTTCTTTGCTTCTCAGTTTCATGTGGTCTTTGGGATGTAGATATAAACAAGCTGGAGGTTTTCTTTGAAGATTCTTGCTTAACTTCAGATGCTTTAAACTGACAATCTTTGGCTGCTTTAAAGCTTTTAGTATCTGATTCAAGAGTAATTTTTGTTACTGCTTTGGCTTGTGCTTCTTTTGCTAGGTAAGAATAAAGTTAGGAAAAGGATTAGGTCAAATGTTTTGCAGGAATTAAAAAAAATCCTTATACTTATGGGGAGAAAACCCAGTAATTAGTATTGACAGAATATGCTGTATATTAGTGCTAAAACAGTGCTATTAAACATGAGTGCACATTTAAGAGCTCTATTCCTGTTAGGCTAATTCTAGGTACCAGTTAAGTCTGTGGGTCTTTCACGTGACCAAGTCTTGATCCACAATGACTGAAAAAAACCCACATCTTTGCTTCTAATTTAGAGCCTTAATTTGGAATGTAGCAGCAGTATGTAAAGTGCTTTTGACAGCTCTATAGTGAAGAAAGAAATTTAAATAATTAAGAGCCAAATCAACAGGGTCAATGCCTTTCTCATTATTCATCTTAATTTTCTGGTCTTGATTCCTTTGAACTCATCAGAAACACTATCACCTGTGGTGATAATACATTTTTGGGTCTTCACTAGTGGTAACACTACTAACATTTTAATGCATGGATGTCAGGAAGAGATAGAAGGAGTTTAAGCAAAAAGTAAACACTTATATGTTTGGAAGGGTGAAAGGTAGAGGACAGTTCACTATTGCAGTAATGCAATACTTGCACCCATTAATCCTTTAAAGAACATTAACTTACACTGCTAGCTTTGGAATTGCAATCTTGGATTTGTTGGAAACATTCTGGAGTTTGAAATGACCTGGTATCTAATTTGAAATTTCATCTGACATTCTTTTCTTCCTTAAACTCTTGCTTCAGGAATTAACAAAATATAAAAATTCCTGCAAGCCTGTTTTGTGTTACATCTCACTGCATGTCACAAAGGATATGAGGAATAAAAAGCCTGAGACATCTGTGACATTTTGGGAAGAAGCACAAAGTTACAGTACCAACTTCCCAATACTGCTCATGTCACTTATGAATAGAGCTGTAAATGTGGAGGAAAAAACCCAGAGAATTATTACTAGAGCTTTCTCAATTAAATACTGATAATAAAGGTAATAAGAGTGAGCTCTAGGCAGTTATAATGAAGCTGCAAAAAGTGATAATGTTAAAAGTCAGATAACCACCTTTGACTGTTAGTATTGCAGATGTTGTTGTCCCTCCATAGTCATTATACACAGTACAACTGTACAATCCTTGATCTGTCAGCTGGGCATTTAGGATTGTGAGCAGAAGAACATTTCCATTTTGTGATATCTTCAATTTTTCAGACAATTCTATCTTTTCACCTTCATGGGCCCAAAGAAAGTCAAAGAATTCATTTTCTAAAGCACATATGAACTGAGCAGTGTCACCAGATTTCACAGTTAGGTCTCTGAGTTGCAAGAGAATCTTTGGAGGGACATCTTGCTTTTCCTGAGTGGTCGTCATAGAGATTTTGGTGCTCTGAGATGTTTGGGAGAGGACTGATGTGTGCAATGCTTTAATTTCTTCAACTGATGTAGCCTTCATGGTCAAACTTTCTGATACAGTTTCAAAAACCTGTACATGTAATTCCTGTGGTGGTTGTTGCACTGATTTAAATTCTTTTTGATAAGTTTCAATGTTCTTCTTTGTGAAAGGAGAAACATGAAGTTCTGATATAGCCTGTGACCGGATAGATTCTTTTACATCTTTCCCAGAACTTTGCCTATCTAGGGCTTGCACTGTGTAATCAAGTAACAAAAACAACAACATTAGTATCTAAGGAACTTTACTGGCCCATGCTCTGAACAAAATCAAACAGCATGGAGGATGAAAATGAATGATCTTCATTTGAAAACAGAGCATGCCAGACATACTACTCTGTTGACACAGAAGTTATCCATTCACATGTATGAATGACAAGTGATGCCTAAGCTAGTCATGCAATTGATGCTCAGTTGGTGCTTGTCTTTTCTTTCACTAAAGTGGTCCATTTTAGTATTGGAAACTTATGGTACTTTTAAAGTAGGTATTTTCTTTTTTATCTTTTTTTTTTTTCTCCTACACAAGAGTGCAAAATACCTCAGTCACTGCTATAAAGATCACTAAATCATTTGTTTTAAAATCCTGAATGCCTTCATTAAACATTTCTATTCTTTGACCTATATTGAGATACAAACTTGAAAATTTCCAAATGTTACAGCTTAAAAGACAAGAAATGATAAATGAGAATGGCTGGGTTACTGAGATACTGAGGGTACTATTAAAGTTAGGTGGGAATGAAAAGGTGTGAAACAAGGAAAAAATTAGTAACAGCATGGTGTGGTATGCAACAAATTGAATCCCTTTGAAGTAAAAATGGGGCTTTACCTTCTGCAGTCACTGTAAGTGTAGCTGTACAAGTTGTTTCTCCAGCACTATTTCTTGCATTGCAAGAGTATTGGCCAGCATGCTCTAAGAAAGCATCTACTATTATGAGTATAGCTGTGCCTGTAGACTCATCAAAGTGGAAAACTAAGTCTTTTTTTGGCAACATGAGTTGTTGATTATGAAACCACTGGATTTTTGGTTTGGGCCTGCCAGAGACTCTAGCTTGAAATCTGACTGATTCCCCGCTGCATACCCTGCAGCTTGAAATAGGCTGGATAAAGGTGGGCCTTTGGCCAACAGATTCCTCCTTAAGTGAAACAGATGAAGAAACATGCCAAGGGGACTCTGATGTAACTTCTTCAACCTTTTTAAATCCTGAAAAGAAGCATGCCAACTTTTAATTTCTTACCCTACACTACAATGAATTTTCTCTCTCATTCAAGATTTTTTTCTAACTTGCAACTTAACAGCATGAATTATTTTCATTCATCATTTATAAAATCTATTGCAAAAAGAAAACAAAATATTCATGGTTAAATAATATCAAGGACAATATAGAACAGCAAATTCTCCAAACAGTATTTCTGCTCTAAAACTTTGATCAATGTTTTATCAATTCCTATGAATGTCAAGTATTTTCTTTAAGTTGCCCAAGTACCTGTTACATACCTCTATTTGAGATGTTTTTCAATACTTTCAAAGTAGTTTATTTTATACAAAAACTCGTACTAGATTGTCTTCATAAGGCAAATCAAAGAATGTGTAAACAAAAAACTTGCATTAGAAAGAAGGTTTATACCATCTTTGATGCATGACAGATTCTAAGACTGAAGTAAATGAAAAAGGAGCATGGAACATGAAAAAATCTTGAAATACATTTTTCTGTTCACGACACATTTTAGAGACATAAGTGTATGCTGTGGACATTGTAAATGAAAGCAATTAATTGAATTAAAAGACAACATGACAGACAACAACTCACATATAAGTATCAGTGTATATTAAGATGATTATTGGAACATGACCTGAACAAGACAACTTCTTTAATTGCGTAGTGTACCTTCTAACTTCAAGGTAGCAGTGCTGGTCACTTGGCCTACAGAATTACTCGCCACAAAGGTATAGATTCCTTCATCCTCTGGGTAAGCTTCAGCAATCTCTAGCTGGTAGGTGTCTTCAAACTGAGTCATTCTAAAAAACCGCGATGGCTTGATCTCCTTCTCTTTGCTGTACCAAGACACTTTCAGATCTGCTCAGGCAAAACAAAGGAAAAGAAAAAAAGGTGCAAGTTATGATATCATACTAGGAAGTCAGAACTATTTTATATTTATATCTTTCTAAAATCTTAGACTCAAACATCAAAATTTAAATGTGCCTTGTATTATTCTGGTAAAGTATGATGAGTGTAAAGTACGTAATTGTTGCTTTAGGCTTTGATTTGTGCACTGGAAATATTTATATGGGAAAACTGTTTCTGGTGCTGACATATTATTGAGTAAAAATCATTCTTCCTTAACTCTGTTAGTGTAAAAAATTAAAAATATTTTGGTACTACCAAAATCAGAGAAAGTATCTTTTAAAAAATGTTATTTTCCCACAGTTGTATGATTAAACAGGCTATAAAATATCTAGCTTGAGCCAGTCAGGTAAAGAAATTAAACCAGAATGTTCTTCTGCTAAGTACAGTACCTTTCCTCCTTCTGTTGCAATATTACTTGTCATATTTCTCAAGAAAGATTTATATATTCCTTTATCAAATGTTGTATAGATTCTTGTAGATTTAGGAGAGAAGTGAAGCGTCTGGAGAATTCAGCTTTTTCTCTCCACCTGTCACAATACTACATCATGAATCATATGTTGTTATTCAAATGGTGTGCCATTACTATTACCAGAAGCGTGTTTTCAATAGCCAGCTGCACAAGGTGTACCATTAAAACTGTGCTTGCAATCATGTGTTACCTAACCTAATAGAAAAGGTTTTTATAACACAAGTGAAAGGCATGTAAATCTGTTTGGATAGAATATTTGACAAAGGAAATTTTCAATAGGAGAAATTTCTCCATTGCAAGGGTTGTCAAGCATGGGAACAGGCTGCCCAGTGAAGTGGTAGAGTCATAGACCCTGGAGGTATTTAAAAGCCATGTAGATGTGGTAATCAGGGACATGGTTTATTTCTGGACTTGGCAGTTCTGGGTTAACAGTGGGGCTTGATCTCTGAGGTCTTTTCTCACCTACAATGGGTGACCTGAAATCCTTACTTTCTGTGCTGTAAATGCAGCTTCTGCATTCACATACAGTTCTGTTAAAAAAAGTTATACTAGCATGCATTGCACAGAGGGTGGGCCAGTATTTCCAACATATATTTTCTGAGTTCTAGCAGCATTTCTAAAGCAGAATCAGATTTGTTGTAAAGCTTTTTAAAAAAAAAACCCAAAAATCAACTGGAGTTTTATTTCAAGGGATGGTAATGCAAATTATATATATTTGCATATACATGTGTGTAACCAATTAATATTATTTTTTATAGAGCTGTCACGCAGGATTATTTTAAATTTGGAATTTTGTTTATCATGAAATAATTTTAAATTCTTTGTGGTGTGAACTGGATCTTACTCTGCAGTTTATTATGTGAATATTTTTTTAGTAGTCATACTCAAGGCCATTTTCTAAGTAAAGAAAAATAGCTTTATGTGACTGTGTGTTAAGGAAAAAGATATTTTAATTGCAGAGTGACATTCTATGTATCCAAATTAAAAAAAATAACAAAACTTATTTAAGTAAAAACTACATTTAAAAGGACAATTAACAAACACTTTTTATGCTAGGAAAAATAAAGTAACCACACTTTAGTGTTTGCAGAATGACACTTAGAACTATTAGGAGAAAGGTTGAGTCACAGTTTCAGGCAGTTAATGTAGTTAAGGACATGGCAGTGTGTGTCTTCAGAAATTTCATCATGTTCATTTGACAGTACTGCTTTTCTCCCATGAAACTCCGTATTTTACTCACTGGTGGAGTTTTCCAACATGAGTTAGCATTTAAAATGCTAAGAAGTTTACAAAGATAAATTGTGAGAAACAGATCTTTTTAGAAATACTTACTGTGTTTATGACAATTTAAAACTTCCATACTTGATGCCACTGTTGACATGTTTAACAGAAACTTGTGAGTAACACTTGGCTACAAATGTGTGTCAAGGATCTGTACTTCTAGGGGAAGACTGATCCCAGGACATATATTGCTGAATATTTTTCTGAGTTCAAGATGAAAAATTTTGAGAGATGGAAAGATGTACAGAATTTCATTAAACCCACCTGTTCCAGAAACTCTGCACTGAAAACGAGCAGAATGTCCCTCAGATGTAACAGCATCACGTAGTGGTATTATGACAGCAGGTGGATACACTGGCATTTCTAGCTCAGGAGAGACAGCTTCTGGGACTAAAGAAAAAGAGAAAAAAGTGATTTTTAAAGATGAAATGAAAATTTTGTTTCACAAAATTTTGTTATGAGCACGAGAAACTCACTTTCAACTGAAAGTGAAGCTGAAGTTGTAGCTACTCCATAGTCATTTTTTGCTTCACAGGTGTACACTGCTTCATCTTCAGGGAAAGTTTCAATCAGCAGAAGAGTATATTCTTGTGCATCATGAAGAAATTTGCACTTGAAACCTGGAGAAAGCTGTTGATCATCTTTGTACCAGGAAATTTTGGGCTGGGGTTTGCCTGATACAATAGCACAAAAGCGGGCAGGTTTGCCAGACTCCACAGTAGTTGGCTCTAGCTCCCGAATAATCTGGGGTGGCTCCGGAGCTGTAAATTGGGGGAAGCAAGGGGGCAAAGAGAGACAGGACAAAGAAGGAAAGAGAGAGAAATTTCATTATTGATATTATTAGTGATTGAAAACTATTTGCAAAGAATTAAACAAACAAAACCAACCCCCTTATTATTCCTAATCTTTTGTGCCCATGAAAGTCTGCCCTTTTCCTTGATACAGGGAGAATGATTTAACAGCAAGTGCCTTAATATAATTAGCTGTGTTGGTGTGAGTGTTTCTGGCAAAATGTGCCCAGGAATTGTTAGGTTGATCATTCTGGAAAGGCATATCTATCCTTATGGGCAAAGTAGTTTTATTTAGACTCAAGAATTTTCTGGTCTAAGTAAATACCATGGGAAAAGAACTACTATGGTATTTTCATCTACTAGCCAGCTACTTCAGTAGGGCAAGAAATATCTATGTACTTGAGGAACATGTGAGTATCCCAAATGATCTCTTTGAAATTTTCTTTTCTTTCAAGAGTTAGAATTCCAGAGAAGCCGTATAAAAATCAGAAGACCACTGAGTAATAAATTCAGTCAAAACATTGGTTGTGGGGCCACATACCATTCACATAAAGCATAACAGAACTCCTATTCCGTCCTGCCACAAAAGTATATTCCCCAGCGTCGGAGTAAGTGGTTTCAAAGATGCTCATTCGATGAACTCTCCTTTCCACCACATACTTGTATCTTTCCTCATACTGGAAGTTGATCTCTATACCATCCTTGTACCACTGTGGTTCAATGTCATCTTCATTGACTTCAAATTCAATTTCAGCTCTTTGCCTCTCAATGACCTTTGAAAAAGTAGAACAATAGAAGTAATATTGTTTTTTCATTTTCCTAGGTGAAGGTTCTGACCTTATGATTACAGATTTTTGTGCTGTGACTCTTGCTAGTTAGATATTGTTGCTCTTCCCTTGCATTATTCTTGAAGTGACAAAGCTATGAAATATTTATTCATCTGTATAGGCCTTACCTGAATATCTTTATGGGCACTTCTGATACGAATGTCACGACCTTCCACTATCAATTTGGCACTGGATGTGTTTCCACCAGCTACTACAGTGTACTGACCAGCATCAGACATCCTTGTGGAAGGAATGATGAGACGATGGACATATTTCTCTCTCTGAATTTTCATCCTGAGCACATCAGAAAAAAAAGTGAGCTAGGTAATTCATGGGGGAAAACCCACACCAAAACTTAATATGGTGTAGAAGAAATAATTTACCTATCACCAATCTGGAGTTCTTGCCCATCCTTCATCCACTGGACCTGAATGTCAGGTTCTGAAACTTCACACTCAAAAATAGCCCTCTTCTTCTCCACCACTTTGATGTCTTTAATATGCTTCCTGAACTCAATGTGACGAGCTAGGGCAGAAAAAGGTAGAATGAGTGCTGTGATGCTATTTAAGCCACTAGAAATCACTAAACATACAAATCAAGAGAGAAAATACCTTCCACATATAAAGTGGCTGATGAAGCTGCTTGTCCAGCAACAAAAGTATATTCTGCTGCATCTCCAAAATGCACATTCCTTATGGATAGGGAGTGTGTAAGCTTCTTTGTTCGTATCTGGCATTTATCAGTCGATTTTATTTCTACACCATTCTTTAGCCATTTATATGAGATGCCTTCATAATTAACAGTAACTTCAAATGTTATTGTATCTTTCTCTTCAGCATTGATGTCTTTTAGCATGGAGGTAATTAGGATGGCTAAAAGGAAAGTAATAGACATGGTTTGCTTCTTTCCATTCTGTTTTACTTCCTTTTAAATGCATGTTAACCAGATTAGAGATGCTTCAATTTCATTAAGACAATTTTGGAAATATTGCAAGGTATGTTTTGGGTTCAGAATCAGTATTACAATTAAACATCCCACAACTACTGAATGACATAGGAATCCAAATGTGGTCTACAGTGACCTGGCGTTTAGGCATGTTGGCCTAAAGAGAAGAACACAGGATCTGACTTTCAAGTTCACTGCTTCTAAAGCTCTTTAATGAGTGCTATTGAGGCTATTTAGTGTTATTGAAAAACACCTCTACAGTCTGCTACTTTTGGCAGAGTTTCATTATGTGTTAATATGAACTTATTACTGGTAACTGAAAAATATTCTGGTTAATTTAATTTTTACATACGTTTTACAGTCAGGGTTGCGCTGACTCTATCATTTCCACAGACAAAGGTGTATTCTGCAGAATCTTCACTGCTTGTGTTCATGATATTGAGCTGATGGAGTTTGCCTTGGACAACTATTTTGAACTTTTCACTCATTTCAATCTCCACACCATTTTTCAACCAGACAGCAGGCACATTGAAATGAGAAACTTCACATTCAAAGGAGGCAGTTTTGGTCTCAGGGATCTCAATATTTTTCATGGTTTTTGTGATGTGTATGCCTAAAAGGAGGGGAAAAAAGACAAGAGAGAATTTTGTAAAAGTTAGTATGTTTGGAAAACTGCAAAAAACCAAGGGTAACAGGCTATGAAGTGTCAGGTCAGGTTGCTGAGTGTTGGAATAACAATTAATATACCAATTTTCTTACAATACTTACTTTCAACAAACAGTTTTGCTTTGCACTCAATTTGCCCAACAAGAGCTGTGTATTCCCCAGCATCATCAGGAGATATATTATGCAGCATAAGCTTGTGAACTTTCCTTTGAGAGATCATTTTGTATTTATCACTTTGTTTAAGCTCAATATTTTTGTGGAACCACCTGACTGGCACAGTATCATGGGAAACACTCAGTTCAAATGAGACGACAGCATTTTCCAAAGCAGTCACATCCTTTGGCTTTTTGATGATCTTGACAGCTTGAGGAAAAAAGTTAGCAATATTAAGTACTGTGTATGATTTGAATTTCAAAACACACATTACAGCAAACATTCAAAGCAGAATGTCTTACTTTCCACATGAAGTCTGGCATTTGCTCCTATTTTTCCAAGTTTAAAGCTGTAAACAGACTCATCGGTGACAACACAGCGTTTTATTCTCAATGTGTGAACAGTTCCTTTCACTGTAATTTCATATTTGTCACTTGATTCAAGTTCAACACCATTTTTAATCCATAGAGCTCCTATCACATCAGGGTGGGTCAGCTCTACACTGAAAACTGCCTCCTGTGATTCTGTCACAGTCAAGTTCTTTAGTGTTTTCTTTATCTTAACAGCTAGGGGAAAAAAGGAACAAAATTAAAAAAAAAAACTTGACAAAACAGATCAAAATTAAATCCTATAGTAAATGTAATAATTCTAATAAAACTGAATAATGGTGCTTCATTTTATGCATATAGTAACTTATAGTTTCCAGTGAAGTGGTGCACTGGGAACACAGCAAGGGAGCTTTACTCGTAGCATCCATGAGAAAATGTTTGGTTTCTGGGGTTTTATTTGTCTGGTTGGTTGGTTGGTTATTTGGTTGATTGGTTGGTTGGTTTGTTGGTTGGTTAGTTGGGGATTTGTTTGTTTAGTTTTTGTTGTTGTTGTTGGATAAGCTCGGGGGTTTGTTTGGAGTTTTTAATTTGATTTATTTTGCTTGTGTTTTAAGGCCTGGTCCAAGACATAGTGAGTGATGCTGGAGTAAGTCTCACAGACATCAGTTATAAAAAATACTGACCTTCAACCTTCAGTTTAGCAGATGTCTTTGAGCTTGCTATTTCATAGCTGTATTCACCCATATCCTCCAGTTTTGTTGCAGGGATAACAAGCCTTCTCTTTACACCATCAGATTCAGCACGGTACTGATCTGTTGTAGCTAATGGTCTACCATTTTGTAGCCACTGGCCCTCTGATTCAGGATTTGCCACCTCACATTCAAAAACAGCTGTCTGGGACTCAGCCACAGTCAGGTCACTGAGAGGCTTTGAAATGGCACCGCCTGTTGGGAAGAAAAAACATGTTGTTTTGTTGTGTTGCTGTTCAGCTTTCCCCCATACAGAAACAAAAAGTAGATGCTGGAATTCTTTGCTCTGATTTGCAGCATGCCCATAGTCATTCTGAGCTCTGTGAAAAATCAGGACTAGAACATGACCTGAACATTGCAAAAATGTGTTTCTCATTTCTATTCTAGTTATTCTATTTTATCATAAGCACAGGTATACTGAGAACACACAGGAAAAAGCCCCCTGCTTTTTACATTAATTACATCAAAAGCGTAATACAGCATTTCATACTGTGCTTCTGATCTAGCAAAATATATTAACACTTAAAAGATTTGAGAATTCAGATTATACTGATCACAACAGATAAGGGGAAAAGCAAGGAGAATATAAAAAAAAGGATAAATTAAAGACAAACTCCCTCTGGAACAACACAATTGCTGCAAGTCCATTGGGTACTTTCTAAATCACAGTGAAATAAAACCCCTGGACTTTAACCCTACTAACCTGCTACTATAAGCTTCCCAGATGTTTTCTTCTCTCCAGCATAAAAGACATATTCTCCTTCATCATCTTTCATCATCTTCACCACTGTCAATTTATATATTTTGCCACGTGCTTCAATTTTATATTTAGGACCAGCCTTTATGGGTTGGCCTTTGAAATGCCAAATTACATCAATCCCTGAATGGGAGAGCTCGACCTCAAAGGACACATTCTGTGTTTCAGTGCAGGTGATGTCATGAAGACCTCTAATAATCTCAATTTCTGTAAAGAGAATAAATTATAGATTTATTTGTTGTTTGCGCTACTTTTGTTTTCAAATAAATTATTTCACAAAGAACTGTGTATCTTAAAAGACACCAACCTTCAACTGTGACATTGCAGCTTGTTTCCACTTTGCCAACCATTAGCTTATAGTGTCCTGCATCTGATGCATGGGTTCTGGTGAGCACTAGCCTCTGTTTAGTGCCTTTACATACAGCTTGCACACGTTCATCTGTCTTTATTTGATTATCATTTAGGTACCATTTTGAGGAGGACACATCAGGTGCTGAAACTTTGCATTCGAGGATGGCTTTTGTTCCTTCAATTACGTGAATATCTTTTAGAGGCACCACTATTTCTACACCTGCCAAGTTACAAACATATTCACCATGAGAAAAACTATGCCTTTAAAAAGACATCTCCTTTAAAGGAGACAAAAATCAAACACACCTTCTAAATCATCATAGTGACTTACTGTACACTGTGACCTGTCCAGTGGTTGACAACTCAAGATCAGGAACACTAAAAGAGTAAGTTCCACTATCTTCCTTTGTGGCATCTTCTATGAGCAGCATATGTGATTGCTTATCCAACACAATGTGAATACGGTCACTTGATTGAATTTCTTGGCCATCTTTCATCCAGACACCTTCTGCATTTTCAAGGGAGACTTTGACTTCAAGTTGCACGATATCTCCCTCACAGACTTTTTGATCAGTAAGTCCTTGAAGAATTGCCATGGGACGAGCTGTGGAATTAAATGAAGTTAATTAATACTTAAAAGAGGCAGAATATTGAACATTAAAGCTTTATGGGATACAATGATATAGTTATAATACATGCTATAATATAGAAAATATCTAGTCTATAGACAATATAAGAAATGCTTACGCTTCATCTTCAGTTTGCATTGAGTCCTTTTTCCGTCAACAACGTAACTATACTCTCCTTGATCATCTTTATTAACATCTTTAATAGTGAGGATCTGACGACCACGGCGGGATGTAATCACATGTTTGAGGCCAGAAGTGAGTTCAACATCACCATGATACCATTTACCCTCCACATCTTCTGGGAAAACCTCGCATTCAAGTTCACCTGAGAAGGATTCTGGCACTTCAACATCTTCAAGTTCTTTAATAAACTCAACTGCAGCACCTAAAGGCAAATTAAAAAAAAAAAAAAAATCACAAATAAAATTATTTGTGAATAAGCTTGATTGTTATTAAATGAGCCTAAGGGAAAATATATATATATATATATATGTGTATATATATATATATGTATATGTAAACTGTTTTAACATAAATACATCTCTAAACTTTCATACTGGATTCCAAAAGTATGAAAAGCAGCTCAAAATTTCTTAGGGTGTTAGATGCCTGTTTAAGTAATTTTATTTCTTTCTGAAGCTGATTTCACTTTAACAGTATGGCATGGTACTGAGCTGTATGCTTCTTACCTTCAACAGTAAGCTTTGCAGTGGTTTTAACAGATTCATCTTCAACCAGTGCACAGCTGTAGTCATCAGCATCAGACATATCAATTGTTAATACAGAAAGGAAGTGAGCCTTTCTGTCTGAGTGCATCCTGTACTTGTCTCCAGAATGAATTTCAATTCCATCCTTGAACCATTTCACTTTGACAAAGGGCTCTGATGTTTCACATTCAAATGTTGCCATGGAGTCTCTTGCTTTAGCGACAACATCTTGTAACTTCTGGGTGAAGCTGATTAACTGCTTGGCTGCAAAACAATATGTAACAATCAACAGTGCACTGACCAAACAGACTTAACACACTATGGTGAGCAGTAGAATGAGTAAAAGAATTGAAATTACCTTGTACTAATAGGAAAGCATGGCTAGAAGTTTCCCCAGCTATATTGACTGCTTTCACCATGATGCTGGCGGAATCATCAGAAGTCACATCTCTGATAACTAGTTCGCAAACATTATCTTCAGGCCAGTACCAGTATACACGATCAGTCCTTTCAATCTGAACACCATTTTTGAACCACTGGCATTCAGGGTCAGGTTTTCCCACCACTCTCACACGGAAGTGTACATCTGTTCCTTGGGCTACAGTCTGGCTTTGAATTCGTTCAAATATCTTGGGAGCCTCCATGCTTGGACTAAGCTCCACCTTCTCTGGTTTGAATGTTGGAATGGTGATTTTGCCTTCAGGAGGAAGTGCTTTCTTCTCTTCCTCTGGGATCTCTTTGGTCCAGTGAAGAAGTTCTTCTTTTGTCTTTTTTAGCATTTCTTCATATGATTCATCTTTTTTGCGAGACTTAAGTTCCACAGCGGTAATGGCTTCATAGTAGCCCTCTTCTGTCCTGCGCTTGAATTTACTACGCAGCTCTTCAGATTCCTCTGAAAGCTTTTCATGAGTGATTCTTTCAGCCCTTTTCAGCTTCACCACTTCTTTGGTTGTTGCCTCTGCAGGTTTGTCTACCTTCTGTACCTCAAAGAGGAGTTTCCCAGGTTCTGTAACTACAGGCTCGTGTTTGGGCTCAGGAGCACGACGAAGAACAGATCTGAAGTCTTCCCTCTGCTGTATCTCAAGTTTGACCTTATGCTCAATAAAGCCTTCTGGATTCTCTGCAGTGACTCTCACCTCTCCTGTGTCATATGATTTGCAGTCCACAATATCCAGGTAGTAGATTCCATCATAACGGAGCCTAAACCTTTTGCTCTTACGGATGAGTTGTCCATTGAGGTACCAGTTAACCTTGGGCATAGGATAGCCAGTCACACGGCAGCGGAATCGTGCTGTTTCACCTTCAAGGACTCTTGCAGGTTCAGGCACCAAAACAATTTCTGGTTTTTGTTTTTCCTTTTGGTCCAGTGCAACAGCAGGTAGAGCACCTTCATGGGCCATTCTTTCTAACTCTTCAATTCGCTGGAGTCCTCTTTTGCCTTCTGGCAACTGGGATTCTTCCACAAGACTTTTCTCATCCTTCACGATCAGAGTAGCAGATGTATGGTCTGTACCATATTTGTTAGTTGCTCTGCAAGTAATCACTCCACTGTCTCTGGAATAGGCTACCCCATAGTCCAGGCTACAGTACCCAAACTCATTGATCATGCGGAGTCTGTTAGCTGCTTCCAAGGGTTTGCCATCATGCAACCACTCCACCACCATGGTTGGGTCACCAATTGGTGTCAGCCTGCATTCAAAGTGTGCTGGTCCAAACTGTTTGAGCCTTAAAGATGTGAGCTTCTTCTTAAAAAATGGTTTCTGTTGCTTTTCTTTGTCATAGAGATCTCCTTCCTCCCATTGCTCTTGACCATAACGCAGATGGAGAGGTTCTAACTCTGGTGCTGCAATCTCCTTGGCTTTGTAAGTTCCTTTTGGAATTATTAATTTCCTTTCTGGTTCAGGTTCTGTGTGTTCAACCTCAACATTTACTTTGCAGCGGGTAGTGTCCCGTCCAGCTTTATTGATAGCAGTAGCAGTATACCAAGCAGCATCTTGCCTGGCAGTAGATTCAATTTTAAGGGCAGCTGCCCCTTTGGTTCCCTCAATCCTGAAATATGGAAAGAAAAATTAACTGTTTTTCCCTTCTTTGTCATTCATTTTTGCCCTTTTTCCAAATTAGTTCGAAGCCCCCAGAGGCAAATCTCTGGAGGTAATAGAATAGAATAAAATTTTTTTTTAATGTTTATTCATGTTTGGGAGTGCAGTGCCTAAGAATCAAATGGAGAAGAATAATAAAAACCAGTCTTAAATTCTGCTGCAGTTTTGCGTGCAGAGGTCTTCAAAATCAGAAATAAAGAAAAGTTCACTAAATCTCTTTGATGGCTTTGCAGTATAGAAACTACATGAAAACACAGGCTGGAAGAAATTGGAGCGAATCTTACAAGGTATTTAACATCTGTAATCCTTGCTGCAATGCAAAAGGCCCCTCTGTGAAACTGCAGGAAGCATTTTGCAGGATGGTGGTTATTTACTACTTAACTTATATAAATTATTTTAAATAAAATAAAAAAAAAATTAAATAAAATTTAAATTTGAATAGATTTAAATATAATGAAAATCCTTACTTTATTTTGGGGTATTTATGAGGCACAATGATGTCACTGTTCTTGAGCCATACAATATCAGGATTAGGGTTACCAGTAGCTTTCACTGCCATCTCCAGTCTAGAGCCCTCCTTCACGCTGACATTTCTCAACCTTTCCACAAAGTGTGGTCTGACCAGGTCTTCCTTAGCTGGAGAGCAAAGGTAAGTTATCACAAGAGGAAATGACACAGCCATGGTTTTAAATAAGAAACACTCATCAGACTTCTAAAAATAACATAATATACAGAATATAATAGAAAAGACAGAAAATACCTTCTACAGTCAGTGTCATTGAGACTGAAGCTTTGCCTGCCCTGTTCTGAGCAATGACAGCCCATTCTCCAGAGTCTTCAGGCATTGCAGGAACAATGATCAATGACTGGGTACCATCTTCTTTAATCACTATTTTATGGGTGTAGTCATTAATCACTTGTTGACCTGCAGATACACATGAAAATAAAACAGTTGCAATCAAAACAGTCTCAATGAGACATAAAAGACTTTTTTAAAGAATATTTATTCATTAAAATATGGCTCATGTACCATTATGGAACCAGTATGTCTCTGGCATAGGTCTGCCAACAACTTTTAAGTCAAATCTTGCTGTCTGCCCCTGTGAACATTTAAATGATGTTGGTTTCAACACAAAAACGGGCTTATACAGTCTCTCTAGTTGCCCTTCATCAGTTTCTTCTAATCTCCGGGCAGGAGAACGAGAAGGAGAGCTGCGGGCAGGAGACCGGCTTGGAGACCGTGGAGAAATAGACCTGGAAGGAAAAGATAAGACAGGTGTGTATGGCAATGTCATATAGCAGTGGAATGACATGATAAACAGATTTCAACCTTTGCCTTTCTCATAATTTATTTTAAAGAGTTTGGCCAATTTATCTATGTGAGAAATTGGGGAAAAAATAAAATTATTTGTTGTCAATTTTCTTTAGGCTTTTGAAGGGGGTTTGCAGAGCTGAGTAGCGTTAGGATACACAACAGCCAAGGAAATTTTTGGATTTTGGATCGTGTACAGATCAAAATAGGATAGTGCAATCCTGCGTACATTTGTGCATGGGTGTGTATGCGTATAGAGACTACAGGACAAGGCAATGCTTAAATTTTTCTGTCATAGAAATACAGCTATTTCAAGGGCAGGGAAAAAAAACTTGCACACCACACTAAAACTCCAAGAGTAGAAGATATTTTTTCAAAAATGTGAGTACTTAAATAAATATTGTTATTGAGCTATTAAGTCTGATTCCGTGTCTGGAAATGCATGTGAATGATTGTACTCTGGGAACTGCATTGCTCATTAAAAGGGAAAACCAGACAAAAAGTTAGCACATGAATCTGTAGGAGTCAAGAAAAAAGCATTTAGAATTTTTCTAGAGGTACACAAACTCAAATAGCTTAAGCCTATTTAACTGGTATGTAATGAGCTTTTGGGCTATCACAGCAGATTGAAGTCTCATAAAATTATATTATTGTGTACCTACCTATATCTTCTCATAACTTCAGGTCCTGGCATATAACCTGGAGTTGCTGTAGGTGCAACTGGCTCAACATAGAGTTTTGCTGAGCAAATGGCATTTCCTTTCATATTACTGGCAAAGACAGTATAAATTCCTTCATCTTCAGGTAAAACAACAGGTAAACGCAGAGTGGCGCTCCCATCTTGCAGAAGTTCCATGTGGTAGCGCTCTCCATGCCTTATACGTTTGCCATCCTTGTACCATGCCACCTACATGGAAAGAAACAGTAAACTGCTCTGTGAACTCTTCTAAAGACAAAGATCCAGTAATGACTCGTACATACAAGACATTATAACTTGCTGTTTTTCAGCTGAAAAACATCACAGCCCACACATATGTGTTAAACAGTAACATGTTTACTTGAAATAGGTGAGACTAGTGTGAGATGTTTACATAGCAATCTGAAACACAAGTTCTGGAGCTAGAAACAGATATAAAAGCCTATTTTGATGAAAAGCAAAGTAACCTAGACTGGACTGCTACTGTGTTCCCCACTGGTCTGGGCTACCTCAGAAATACTCAGAAATCAAGACCAACTTAATTGGTAAATCCAACCTACCTCTGAACTCGCTAATCAACCTAACTATTCTATTAAGGGGCAAAAGGAAAATTCAGCTTGATATCAAACCAGAAGACTGGATTTCTTTTGAGAGTTGCTGTTTCCTATGCAGAATGTCTGACAGTGAGATGTTAAGGGATTTTTTCAAGTACAGCATAAAATGATTTACAAAAAAAAGCTATACAAATTTGGGGTACCTTTGGCAATGGATATCCAGATGTCTTGCAATGGAAGGTAACTCCTGTCCCTTCAAAGGTTCTGTAATTCTTTAATCTTAAATCGAATCCTGCTTCTACAGCTTCAGATTCAGAAATATCAACCATCATCTCCTCTCCATCTTCTTCAAGAAGTTCATGTAATGTAGTCTTAATAATTCTGAGTTCAATTTCCTTGATAAGTCTTTCTTCAAAAGAAGAAATATGGAATTCCTATACAGAAAAGCAAGACCGTTAGTTTTCTGTGTAAAATAATGATATTGCATATAAATTATTTGTATGGTAAAATGTCGGTACCCAAAATTAATATGGAGGGACAGACATACCTCATCTTCTACAAAAGTTCTGACCATCACTGTATCTTTTGCCATTTTCTTCCTAATTAGAGCTTGTTCTTTCTCATACTCTTTTTCAAAGTCACCATAGGAAATGGGTGGGGCTACCTCAGCCACTTTAGGTTCCTGTACGTATGCAGTCATTTGAGTTTGGTACATCATTTCTTGTTGCGATTTTATGTAGGCTTCGTAATCAGCTAAGAATTGAGAACAGATGAATTTTGATAAATTTTTTGGTTTTCACTGTATTGAACTGAGAAAACAAGTACAAACTTATTTTACTGGTTTTGGTGATTCAAGCAGATTTTCTATCTGTTTAGCCAATAGATACGAACAACAGCAAAGTGCAAAAATTGATGTAATGAGATGAGCTTTATAAACAGGTAGGAGTCTTCCTGTACTATTTAGGTGTCCTAATTTTCAAAGTGCAAGCATCTGCAGAGATTATTTTACAATTTTTTCACCATGATTCTGTCTCATGAAAAATTTTGTACATTTTTACAGGACAAATTAAAAAATTAACCTAGCTGATTTTCTTTTAAGACAACAACTTATTAATTGATTAGCCTTCTTTTCCCACATCCCTCTCTGAACCTCTTGTCATGAACATGTCATTCCAACAGAGGAAGGTTCCTGAAGCTACACATTCTAGCAAAGAATAAAGTCCATCAAGGGCCTAATGTCAGATACTCTGTCTTGCAGAAACAGAGCCACCAGCTCTCCTTTTATGTTTCTTGAGCAGAATAAACTAAGATGCAAAGAATTTGCAGCACAACTTAAAATCTTTTTTTCCCATTCAAAGTTAATTTTAGGAAATATTGTTCCCATTTCCTTAATTAAAACGCACCTTCTTCTAGTAAGGAGACCGTTGCAGAAGCTTCTCCAAGATTATTACGAACAACAATAGTGTATTCTCCGGCATCATCGGCAAAAGTCATGGAAATTTCAAGTTTGCATTCCCCGGTTTCTTTTTTATAACTCACTTTGTATCTATAGAAAACATAAAAGTAAAGAGTCTCTATAATTCTGGTTATAATTAACCTTTTAGTTAAATTGCTTTTAGTTACAGTTAGACACACTCCTAACTTGTACAAAGCACAACAAGAGAAACTTTTGCAGGAAATTCTCATTGAATGAATGAGCATAGAGAGCAGCATATGAAAAATAACCATGCTGAAACTACAGTACTGGTCAGCTTTCTTTTTGTTGTCACTAAATAAATAGGAACCAAAAACCACTACTGAAATATCAGAGGTCTAGCTATCAGACACAATATAATGGTATATTCTGTGTGCACACAGTTTGTCCTAATATGGATCATCAAAACATGGTAATTTCAAGAATGCTACAAAGGAAATATTTTTTTCTCAGCTAGAAAGTATGTTGCTTTCTACAGAAAACACATACACAGAGAGAATGCAAACATTGCACAGACAGAATAAAACAAATACAAAACTTCTCCTTGATTTGTTTACAAGTATAACATATATCTCGTTTTATGGTCTTTTAAGTATTTATATTTTAAAACTTAAAAACCTTTTGAAGTCACACATCAAGACATGAGCCTATAATTTTTACATTAAAAAATAATTTATTTCACAGAAATCCAGATGATATTTGGCTCAGCATAAGTGGGGGAATCAAATTATGACATTGCCAATTAATATGCATGAAAATTATGTTAAGATGGATTTTGGGCATTGTATTCAAAGTACCTGTAGCCAGTCGTTAGAGGAACTCCGCCTTTTTTCCAGTAGACATGTGGCTTTGGGTTGCCCCCTACTTGGCATTCAAAAATAATGCTCCCACCTTCAATTAATTTATGCACCATGGGTTTTCTAATGAAGAAAGGAGGTATGGGTTCTCCCGATACTTCCTCTGCTGCCGCAGAGACATCTTCCATTACAATGTCCTTTGTCTCCACATAGCTGAAATAAGATTTCAGTGCAGGTAAGTGAGCTGATGTCTGAAGTTCTCATAAAACAGAATGCAAGAACCTAATGACTGCAGTAGGAGCAGTCTGTTTAGAAAAGTAGCTTTACCGTTTCTCTTCGGTGACAGCCTTCTCAGAAATGGTTTCTCGAGTCTCAATTTCTTCAGTAACTACAAGGCAAATTTGATAGAGTGGATTTTAAAGTACCTTAATAGGCCTTAAGCAATGACTTCAGTTGAAGTAACTAAACTAAAGTAGTTAGTTGGCTCAGAGGGTTAGTCAATTCAATTGAGGAATCAAGTTAAGACTCTCCTATAATCAGCTCATTATTGGCCTTTTCTTCATAATCTTACAGCCCTTCTATCTAATAACCCCAGAACACAACCCAGGCCATATGTTTTAAGTGCCCAAGATACATTACAAGCAATATACCTTTAACAAAATTATTAACTTCCTACAGTGACAAGAGGGACTGTCCTTGAGTTGCATTGAGAGAGGTTTAGTTTGAATATTAGGAAACCTTTCACCAAAAAGCCTATCAAGGGTTATCAAGCATGGGAACAGGTTAACGGGCCCATGAGTCATCTGGGCTGACTTTTAAATACCTTCTCCACCCTGGAGGTATTTAAAAGACATGTAGATGTGGCACCTAGGGACAGTGTTTAGCGGTAGACTTGGCAGTTTTGGGTTAATGTTTGAAATCAATGCTCTTAAAGGTCTTCTCCAACTTTAACAATTCTTTGATTCTGCAAATATACTCACCTTTCACGTGCAAGTGGCAAGAAGTGCTGACACTCCCAGCCTTATTGGTAGCAGTGCAGGTAAATCTTCCACTGTCCTCTGCAAAGGCTTCACGAATCACAAGACGAGCAAGTCCTGCTTTGAAAGTGATCTGGAAGTCCATTGAGCTCTCAATTTTGTAGTCTTCCCTGTACCACGTCACTGTAGGCTGAGGATGACCAGATATTTGGCATTCCAGAGTGACAGATTCACCTTCAGTCACAGTCTTATTTTTGAGGCCCTGTATGACAAAAAATAAGTATCACAGTCAGTATACATTTTCAATACTAAACAGATATTTAAATATATAAAACCTATTTGAATGGAAAATATAACATCTACTTCAAAACAATGTTCTGTGAAGCAATGTGTGCAGGAAAAAAAAAAAAGACATTTTCTGAAGGGAAATATTTGAAACTGGCTTTTAGGGTCTGTGAACACTGCTGTTATTAACAAAATGAAAAGGCAGGTTAACATTTATGCAGATAGATCAACCTACTATGTGACATTAATGTGAAGAATCGCTACCATAAAAGACATCAAGAAGACTTTGTATCAGATATAAATTATATGGCTGACTAAATCTAATACAAAGTTCAAAAGATTAAATAAAACCAATTTTTAATGGTTAGGTATTCAGCGATTAAAATTAGAAAACAGAATGAGAGAAAATTAGCTACACTACATACAAATTACTTACTGAGACTAAGGAGGGCGGCGTAGCAGGGATTTCTGCAGGTACAGGAACTCTGGCAGTTTCTGTCACCTGTTTAGATGAAAATTAATGAACAAAGTCAAGGACATAGACAGCATAATTTAAATAAGAAAATAAATCAGGTTATGTGAACCCTTTGCATGTCATAAGTAAATATTAGGTCCTTACAAAGATTTGTGTAAAACCAATAAAAGAGAAAAGGCAGCAGAATGCTTTAGAAATGAAAAATTGGGATAAGAAGAAAGCAAAAAAGTGAAACTATGACATTTTTAAGACGAAAGTCAGTCAAAGTGTCAAAAATTAGCTTAAAAACATACCTTTGCTTCACCTTCTTTATGCAGCATTAAGTGTTCTGTCCGCACTGCTTCACTTTTAATGCTTGTCTCCTTTTTAGTCTCAACACCATAGTGACTCTTATACGTCTCTGCAGCCTCTCCAAAGGGAAACTGTGCAGGAGCAACTGGCTCTGCTTTTGTCCTGACTTCATGAGGCTTTAGCTGAGGTGGTTTCACAGGCTTGGTGATCTTTTGCACAGCAGAAGTAGCTGATAACTCTTTCTCCAGAGTAGCCATGGCAGAGCCAGCTATTGAAACCTAGGGAACAGAAGAAAAAGAGTTACAGCTTTGTTGGTGTCTTATTTTCAGAGGAGAGAGTTCATTTCTTGAGCAGATTGCATATGCAGCAGTTGCTTCCTTAGTTACTTGGTTTTGACACTGCAAAAGCTAAATGTAAAAAAAGAGTAGTAGTTTTAGATTGCAGTTGTAGCATACCAGAGATAAAATATCCTTGTATTATTTTTGATTCATCTATAATTTAAATATTTTCTTTTTCACTTTAGAATATGATTTTTAAATGATCAAGAAGCTCTTGAGCAAGAGCACAAGAAATGTTCTCTCTATTTCTTGAGGCTTGAAGCCTTAGATTATCTAAGGTTTGAAGCTTTAGATTTCCATTTAATCAGTCTAGTACTGCAATAAAGAATACTACTAATTATATAACTTCCAATGATTAAAATAACTGAAGTGATTTCAAAATCTTATTATAGGCAGAATTACTTTTTAAAACATACATAAATATGTAACAAAAATATTTATAAGTGTTAAATTATATTTAACAAAAATAATTTTGTTATATGGAGCAAAATAATTTTAAATTCCAGGTGAAGAGAAAAATTATGCTTGAATGTGAAAATTAATTAACTGGAAAATTTTAATATTATGTAAAGGAGTCCAACAGAAGAATGGAAGAATAAAATTAAAAATGGATGGCATCAGATTATGCAGTCAGTCTGGATTTTTTCCATTAAAAATATTAGCTTAGCATGTATTAATTAGCAAGGAAGAAAAAAGCAAGTGAACTGATGTGCATAATAAGATTAAAAAGGGATACTTCCACTCTTTAAAAAATATTGCTTGCATGACAAGTATCTACAATTTCACTATATGTCATTAAGTACTGAATCTGCATCCTCAGACAGTTAATGAGATTATTAAAATAAGAAATAATAACAACAAATTTAATTTTAGCAAATCATTTGTATGTTTACAGCAGTGTTCCTTATTAGTCAAACAAGCCAACAAAAATAACTGCAAGGACCATACAACTCTTCCTCTTGGGGAGGCACCACACTGGATTGTGGGAGGAAAAGCCAAATTGAATGTGTGCCCTACTGGCTATTGAAAATGAGTATGCTGCTCCTCTTGGATACAACTTCAGCTTACCTCATATGTATGATCTGGTTTAGGAACTGCAACTCTGGAGACCGTGAAGTGAGGACTTGCTGTGCGAGGTCGCGGCGGTTCAACATGAATTGTTCTCTCAAGCTCTGTTGTTCTTTTTATCTACACAAAGTAATGAAAAAAAGTTGCTGAAAGTGATGCTGTTATTTAAACTTAAAAAGATTTCACTGGGACATGGTTTCTGGAAAAGAATGTAATGCAAAAAGAGTCTAACCTCTTTTGAAATATGAACCTCCTGCTTTTCAGGAGCTGAGACAGGTTTCTCCGGAGGAACATAGACCGTTTTGACTTCTTTAGTGACAACATGACGTTCTGCTGGGGCCTCAGAAACACGGTCTGTTACAGTGTGCTCTTTATAACCATATTCCAAAGTTTTCTCCTTAACATAAGCTTCATCTGCTTGCTCTGGTTGCCAGGGTGATCGAACACGTGCCTGGTCAACTGCTGCAACAACTGTGGCTACAGCTTCAGCCTTTTTTCCAGCTTGAGTCTACAAATAACATCAGCAGAATTTATACACATATTCATCATTATATCAAAAGCTTGTATATATGACAAAGAGTTATAATGTTCAGTATATTCCAAAGAGAGGTTTTATGGCTATGCAAAAGTCATGATGAAATCCAAAGTATGCACCTGTAAATACACTTAGGAATCAGTAAATTCGATTGCAAATATATTCTATAAGTGCTATCTCTGCACATCCAGAATATATCTGTGCTTCTGTGTTTTATACATATCAATAGTTTTCTGAAAGCCCAATTTTAATACTTTACAGCCACATTTGTGTCCACTTGTCTAAGAGTATGCAGGTATGTTAATGTGCATAGGTTTAAAGTATGCTCATCAGCTCCATATAACTCTTGTAGATTTAAAAAATGCATCTAGCATCTGATATAAATGTATTTATTAGGAAACAGATCCATCAAAATTTTTCTACCAGGTATATCTGTTAACTCAGCGCTGATTTTAAAGGATTTTGCAAAAGGAGGGAGACTGAGATGTCTGATTATTCAGAAATAATGCTTTTATATCAGGACTTCTATTTGTTTCTAATAACCCATAAACACCTTCCGTGTTGTCAGGATGCAAACTTCTGCCCAGTCATTGCAAATACTGTTTGTTATTATTGTCATAACTGATCTCAATATAGCAACAGAGCACATGATATTTATGCCTTGTAAATGGGAAAAAAACCCATAATAGATAATTTCATGTTGAGCTTAAAGCCATTACCAGCTTAAACTAAAATTACTTAGGTGAGGCCAAAATGTGATAGTTTGCAAAGACTTTGTTTTCTTATTAGTGTTTGCGTAATAGGGACCCCTAATTCAGTATTACTGTCAGTTTCAAAATAACTTTTTATACTGGCTTGAATTTGGCCCTAAATTTACATCATATAACAAGGGACTGAATTAACCTAGTAGTCTGACTCCTCAGAGTGAGCTCTATATGCTTTGCTTGTTTACTTATATTTTATAAAAGTATTTTGTGAATGTACTACACTGCAAATAGATTTTAAATAACAGCTGTTCTCAACTATGCTATCCTTCCACATGTAAGGGTTCCTGGCTGAATTGTAGACCTTTGCTACTGTGGGAATCCTACTGGGACAAAGCAGTGCCAACAAGTGTCTGATGGTCATAAGTAACAAACTGGACAGACCTGAATGGATGCTAAACTTTGTATTGTACAAAGAACAATTCAAATCACATTAAAGAGAAGTTGTTTCATCTGACAGCTATGAAGTTACAAGAAAAAGAAGATTGGAGTCAGAAATTTGAACAAGTAAACATTACTTAAAAGCCACTGATAGAGAGGAGATGGTCATGAAGAAATCAGACTATAGCCTAAAGTGTGACATTTCCTAGCAGGGTGGGATATAAACCTCTTCAGCACTAGAAACTTAATCATACTCTGTTATTTGACAGTCATCCCACTGAATGGGTATGTTTTCAGGAATTGATTTGAGAGCATTCTGTTGTACCAAAGTAGGTCTTAAAACAAGGTTTTCAGATAAACTAACTTATAACAGTGCATTGGCTGTAATTTCTTCTCTGTTTCTGGACACTGTGACTGGTGCTTTGGTTTTAGCAGTGGCAACTATTTTTGGAACTACACTAGTTTTCTCAGCTTCCTTTTTAATCTAGTTTTTATAGCAGAAATAAAAGTTTATGTTCAGTCTTGAAAGATATTTGAACAATGAAAAAACATTTTGAAATAGGAACAGGGAAAGAGAATTGAAGGGTTAGATCCTTGTGCACTGCACACATCTCTGTATTATGTGGATAGTGATAAGTATTGTTATACCCTTGCAGGTATTTAAATAAAAGTAATGATTAAAAAAAAAAACATTAAAAATGCATTTAAAAATCTTTAAAATGCATTTCAGGAGTCAGTCAGTCCATTCCAAACATCAGCCAGAAGATAATTATGAGCATCCTATTAATGAAAACAAGAGAGAAAGATCAAGGTGAAAGAATTTAGTCTAATTAGGTCTAAAAGTTTGTAAGTGGAAAAATCTTAGAAAAAACAAGGTGGAAATGTATAGTTAGTACTTTTTGAAGAAAACAGGAGGTTTGTAAAGAAGAAAGGATAAAACCCATATATTGTTATAACAGTGCTATTCACCTTTTCACGTGTTATGCTCACTTGTTCTTGTTTGGTGGCAATTCTTTCTTTACTTTTCGATATTATGACCGGTGCTTTAGGTTTATCAGTAGAAATTACTACCTTAGGTACAGAAGGTTTCATATCTTCCCTTCTTATCTATTATTTATGGTAAAGAAAAATAATAGTAATTGATTATGCCTTTTGTCATGATTACACAACTTTTTTGGAAAGCAGGATAATGTTTCTAAATGCATCTCTAGAAAAGTTTGACTTCAGAACTGGAGCAATGCCTTCGTATCCAAGCTATAGCTCGTCTTATATGCTGAGAGAAGCTCATGAAAAGTCATTAATATAGTGCATTAATTTTTGCTTGAATGAGAGAAGAAACTTTGTACTTCCTAGTTGGTAATATATGATTATGTTTTGTAGAAGTTGTTTGCATAGAAATTAGCATTACTGACTTAACAACTAACCACATTAGTTGAGTGGTTCCACAATATGGTCTAACAGATGTATTCAATCCTCACACAAATGTGCACTTCATAAAATCAAGCTCCACACTCCATATCATACCACTAAAAACAACCTTTAAAATTTATATTCAGAAATCTACCTTCAGAGATAAATTTGTCATTAGGCATCAGATGCAATTCTGTGTATTGTGGCAATAAAAGCCCTAATGCTCTGTGAGAAGGGCAGCTGCCCTCCTCTGCAGACAGAGCTGCTATGTGGTCAGCAGAAGTGGATCTGCAGAGATTTTGGTCTGGAATACTTTGTTTCACAAATTTATTTAGTAATCTCTTCGTAAAGAAGGACAGTAAAGTTATTTAACAGATTTTATCAACCAGAGTATCTCAATAAACTAAAGAGTGTAACATTTATTTACCTGTTCATGAGCAATGTGCACTTGCTCGTGTCTGGTAGATATTTCTTCTCTGGCTCTTGTTACTCTTTCTTGTTCTTTGGCTTTGTCTGTGGCAACTGTTACTGTCGGTACTGGAGTTTTCTCTGGTTCTTTTCTCACCTGGACATTTACAAATAAAGAATTTCATATTGCTATTTTAAAATACAAGGTATGTGATTTTCAATATATTTGGAAAAGAGCATAGAAATTAAAATGAACGAAGATGTCACATTCTGTATTTTGAAGTCATGTAGTCTGGAAACAACAATAACAACATGAACGGACTTTGTATAAAACATTTAACAAAAAATAATAAAACATTGCACAAATGCTTGGTTTGCTACTGAAAGCAGTACTAGAAAAAATGGCTCAGAGAGAAACTGTCCTGCATTATAATAACCTTGAGAAATTGTAGGATATTAAAAATAAGTTTTATGAAACTTTCATTTGACAAGAGTTCAAATGACAAGTTCAGATTAATGTCCAGATGGATTTCTGTTTCTCAGTGCTTTAAAGAAAGGTTGCACTTTCTTCCTGACACATTTCTACTATAATGCAAATGTAGCATTGGTTATAAAAGCTCATTTTCCATTAAATCACATTTTTCTGATAAAATACATGTTAAAATAATAAAATAAAATAATTGAATTCAAATCACTCATTTGTATTTCAAAATTGATTTAAATGCAGAATGACCCCCTCTGCTGCCAACAAACAAAGCAGGCTACAAATGGCAAGCTTAGAGACAATATGAGAACACACCTCCCCCCAACAAATCTTAAGAGCTAGTTTTAACATGTAGAAACATGTTAATTCTTTAAATGAACAAGAATACTATCCAGTAAATTCCTATATAATACATGAAAACAAAGAGGTTTGTCTAGGATGATGTTTTGCAACTTTATGTATCACATTCTTAGGTGTAAATAATGGAAGTGAAATAAAAGAAGAAAGACAGTAATTACAGAGAAGAGACAGGAAGACGGTAGCACAGTAAACTGGAAGAGTGAACATATATAAACAGGACAAATAATAACAGTACTTCATTTGTCTTCTTCATAGGCTTGCCTTTTGTATGAGATATCAGATTTTTAACAAGGTAGGGCATAACAATCTCAGGTACAATCTGTATTCACCTTTTCAGGAGAGATGTGTCTTTGTTCTTGTGAAGTTACAATTCCTTCTCTAGTTCTTGATATCACTGTTTGTTTTGTGGCTTTATCACTGGTAACTACTACCATTGCCTCCTTTTTCATCTGATTTTTTGTAACAACAAACAAAAAAAACCAAAGCCTTAGAATTAATTTTAAAAAATTAATCATAAAAATAAGAAGAGAAGGAAAAACAAGAGAGGAATCCAAGTAAAGGAAAAATACTAAGGGAGAATTATTTTTTCCTAGTGGGGAAATTATTAGAGAAAAAATTTCGTCATCGTAAGAATAATGTTAGAGAATAAAGGAGAAGAGAGAATAGAGGATCACTTTCAGAGAAAGCATCTTTAAACTTAAAATGAGTAATTAGTTCAATCCTGTTATGATGGAATGCGATGGTATAAGTGAACCTGATACAGTCTAGGTGTTCTAAATGAGTATGCATGCTTTTGCAGTGCACTGGGTAATATCTTGTTAATTCCTCACAGTGAATCATGCCTTGTTTGCATGTTGGATGAAGGGACAAAAGGAAATCATAGAATGTCTGTGCTCTGTTTCTACCTGCTCATGAACAGGCTGAACGTGGACTGCAGCCATTGCTGTCTTTTTAGAAGTTTGCTCTACAACACCTGGAGCTGGTTCTCTCACCATGGCTTGATCCACAGCAGCAACAACCGTAGCAACAGCTGCTGTTTTTTCACTGTCCTTCCTCACCTATATTAGTCACATCAAAAGACATTTTTTCATATTTTGCATACATTCAGAAGAAGCACAAAGCAAGTACAGAGACAGAATGTTGCAAAGAAGCATTTCCATATCTGCAGCAGAACTCTCTCAATAGCAGACGCGCACATGATTTTACACACAGCCTCTCAGATGCCGCTTAGCAGATCTATCCAGCAGTGGTGAGACCCCACAGAAAGAAAACTCAATGCTTTTTCCCAAACCAGACTTTACCTCTCTAGCAGCAGCGGCCATGTCGCCAGCAGTAGCGCCAGTAATGGTAACTTGTTCTTGGACCCCGTATCTCCCCTCCCATCTTTCTTCAGTCACTTGGGTAGTGCTTGTAGATACTCTTGTTTCCTTCATCTGGGCTTCCATGGTGGCAGAATATCCCTCCTGCTTCCAGGGAGGAAGGACATCAGCCCCAGCTGTTGTCACTACATGTGGTTTACGGATTGGAGATGGAGATTTCACTGGTCTAATAGGTGAGGTGGAGATTCTCCCAGCAGGAGAAACTGACCTATTGAAAAACATTGAGTGTGAACATCATTAATCTACTGCCACAGAGTGAAAACTGTATAAACTGTATAAACAGTTATCCCTCCCTATATAGGGTATCTCCAGTAATGTGTGGTTTGGTTTTAAGAAAGCTTTCTGAAAGGTTTTACTAGTGAATTACGCTAACTTGTTTTTTTAATATTATGCCTAACTGTTGTCATTCTCATAACTTTAACATGTCTTTGTAGTGGCTTAGTTTCCACAAAGAAATAAGAACAAGTGGCAAAAGAAATTTCAGTCAATTTCAGTCATTTTCAGAAATTATATTTGAAATATAAAAATACAGCATGATTTTGCATTTGCTCTGTTCTAATTCATCTAATAGGAATAATACAAAACACTCACAGGCTGTAAATATTACATAATACGTTCATAATACACAAAATTATAATTTTAACCAATCTCTATAAAAATGGCATGTGGCAACCACTTAGCAAAGCAACTGGATGTACTTCTCTACTACATCTTATTTTCATGTGTCACCCATATATGTACCCCAGAGAGATTTCTTATCAGTGCCCAATATTTTTCCCCACACTTACATTTACAGACCTCAGACACAATAATTAATATCCACTTGGAAATTGCTAGTTTCTAAATTTTGATGTTCCAAAAATTCAGTCCTAATCCTATCAGACAGTTTTAAAGCATTTTCCAAAATTTCTAAACAGGCTTTTTAACTTAGAATTTCTTTGAGTGGAATTTTTTGTGCTATTTTTGTGTATTTCCCTGAGAACTTTAACAAATAGCAGCAGTAGGGGGCAGCATCATCATATTAATTTTTAGATTTAGTTTTTTCTAATGTGTTTTTTGTCTAAAAGGACTAGCAGGGGAGGACAAATTTCTAGTTCTACATGTGCTCTAGATGTCGCTATTGAATTCTTTTTTCACTTACACAGTTTGTTAGTTACTGCTAGTTGCTACCTGTCCATTTATTCCTGTCCTTGCAAATTATAATCAGTGGGGTAAAATTCACCATCTCACCCAGCTCTGGTAACTTAAATGTGGCTCTTTGAGTCTGGGGACATTCCTTCCATAATGCTTCAGGATACTGAAACTGCAGGACATTCAAAACACTCTTCTCTTTACCTGCCCCCCAGCACAGACCTCACAGGGCCTCCCAGACCACAAGCCTTGCTTTTCAAATCACTCACTTTCTCTCCAGACTTTCTACACAGCAGAGCTAAACTTCAATTTTCTATAACCACATTTAGCTTGCCTACCTTCAAAATGTTATTTCTGTACTTATTACCAGTACATACATGGAACATGAGTTCAATGGGTTTTTTTACACATTCTTTCATTCTGTTTGCCACTCATCAGTGTCATTGCTCTTTTCTCTGTTCATCTAAAATAATCAAGGGCCACCTGCTCCACTGTTTTTATCTGTTTCATCATGAGCTGTGAGTGCTATTTTGGATCTGTGTACAGCAATCAAATGGGATTTTCTGCAGCAGGGGATAGAAGTCTACATAGGCCACCCACACTTCTATAGCAGTGGCAAATACAGCACATTAGAGCTCATCATCAGAATAAACCCAGCCACTAGTAAGTCAGTGCATTTTCTCACTTTATACTATGTTCTCATTCTACAGCATGACTTCTATATGTATAAGTGATTCAAAAGCAATATGGCCTGAAAGAATAGTAATTTTACCTTACTGGTGAAGGTGTGGGTGCTCTGACATGTCTTACAGGTGATGGTGATTGTCTGACAGGTGACGGTGATTGCTGTCGTGCCATTTGTGCTTTTGCAGCAGTTGTTGGGGTTGGTGATTTTGATGTAGGTCTAGGAGGCATTCGTGGAGGTGCCTTGTGTGGGAGCTGTTGGGTGGCTGCACCTTCTATAACCATTTCAACACTTGTAAGTGATCTGGCATCAAAGTGGGTTTCAGTCTTCTACAATGAAAAACAAGAACAAGAAAAATAGGGTGAGGTACTGTAGAAGTAATCCTCCACGTTTTAGCCATACCTGCTTTGTTTTTGGAAAGTATACCTTTTCAATTCTGGCTTGTCTTGTTTGTGAAATCTGAGCAGTCGAAACAATTGTCTTTGTCTTTTTAGCAGGAACGGCTTCTTCCTCGCCTTTTGGAAGAGAAAACGTGGTCAGAAGAATTGCATATGGCAACAATCAAAAATCAGTTGGAGAAATAAATGAATGGTCAACTCCAATTATATATAAATTTAAATATACAACAGAAAAAGCCAACTTAAAAATAAAACTTTGAGAGATTTACAAACCAAAGATACCTTGAGAACAGCTCAAGGTATCCCTTTTTCCATCAACAGTATCCTTCACTTAAAGAAGACCCATTCTGGAGAAAAGATCCTTTTAAATCTCAGACAAAAATCTTTGGCAAATTTCATCAAAGACACTGCATTTAACTCTAGAGAAAGAAGTTATAAATCAACTGCAATGAAGTTGTGCATATTGCACCACTACCATTAATGCTCTGATTTTCATGGCCTGCAATTTCAGCTCTGTTACCTTGAATTAGTAATTCAGCTGTTGAAGTAGCACGTCCCACACTGTTTGTGGCATTTACGGAATAGGTGCCGGAGTCTTCAGGATATGCTTCTGCAATTATTAAGCTGTAAAGGTCTCCTTCTTGTAAAATTTTAAAATCGGGGGAACTTTTAATTTCTACTCCGTCCCGATAGAACTTCACCACAGGTGTAGGGATTCCAGTCACTCTCACGTCAAGTCGAACTTGACTTCCCTGTCTTGCAGTCATGCTCTGTAGTCGTTGTGAGAAGTTTGGTGGTGCTGTTCCAGCTGCATTTTTATTGAAGAAGTAAATAGAAAAACAATAGCTTCTGTTAAAAATGATGGCAAATACTAGATATTTTTGTTACTAGAAGTGCATGAATTCTATTTCTTCTTCACATGCTACTGACAGACGATAGTACCTTCTGAAACATTCAAAATACTATTTCTGATTACATTTGTGATTGAAAATGTTTCCAGAATTACAGACAGATTGTTTGCAACCATAGGCATTGAGCAATTGGTAAGGCCCTTTATGTGACATTCTGTTAAATATCATTGATACCATTAGATATCATTAATGGCTCCATCCTGCAGAACTGCATACTTTCTTTTATGGGAAATGTCAATGTAGCCAGTATGACAAACCATAAGGAGTATAAGGGCTGAGCCCGAAGTTTGTAATCATGAATAAGAGTTTGTGAGATCAAGATTAAACTTTATAGGGTTAAAATGTAAAGGACACTGTTTACTGGTGAGAACCCATTCTGAATCTTAGACTGCTTTTGGAAAAGGAATGTGGTTTTTCTATTTTTTTGCTGATCACATACTTGAAATCTGAACTGTTTCATAATGTGTTACTCTTCCATCACTCCCTCACACTGCTAGCAGGCAGAGGTGCCTTTCTTTATGTGCTCTGTACCTGTGACAAGCAGCTCAGCAGTACTAGTCGCTTGCCCAGATCCATTGGTGGCTTGCACAGTGTATCTCCCGCTGTTGGCTTCTGTCACGGTGGGGATCACCAGTCTAGCGCGGCCATCACTAAACGAGATCTGCACACCGGGCAGAGTTGCAGCAGAGAGAACCTGGCCATCCCGATACCAGTTCACCTCAGGAACTGGGAAACCTACAGAAAGAGGCAGACAAAGGAGATTAAGACTTTGTGAAATGACAGACATAAAAAATTACCAGAATGCACACTCATGTATACACAGTTACGGTGCAGCATAATGCCATGGGCACAGATGTACGTCCAGTGGCAAAGGAACTTGTTTTTAGAAACAAAATAACAGATCAATAGAGCAGATGCACTGGCTCCTGTGTTTAGTAAATTACTTGAATAATGAGAAGACTGTAGTGTTTAGCAATCTTATTAAGAAATAGAAGTTCATCAAAATCATGAGGAGGGTGATTTAATTCATGTGAGGTATTTTTAAAATGTATTTGGACATATCTGAGTAGGATACTCAGATATACATAAGGATAAATATGATTATTGCTAGCATATTTATCCTGTCCAATAGTCTGGAGATAATGTAAAGATCAGTACTTCCAATGAAGCATATGTTCTGCACTACTATGGCTTTAGAAAATGAAATGACAGAAAAAGTGGCTGCTGTAGACATTAAAATCAAATGCTAGCAAAGTTTTGGGGAGTTTAATTTCTTTTTCTGGAATTTTTTGAGTTTGGTCAACAGCAGTCATCTGGAATCAACTGCTGTTCACATATATTGTTCTTTTGGTCAGGGTCGTGAGCAAGAGTCTTTGGGTCAGAGAAATTTCAATTATTCCAACAGCTGATTTTTGGTTTTAAATGGTGGTTTTAGATTCCATGTAGAAATTCTCAGAGTGTTCTACTCAGCCAAATTTGTTGAGCCACTTAAATCCATTCAATGAACAAGTAAAATTCTTATATGAAGCACATAAGAACAGGTAATTTAAGGGGATGGTTCCAGCTCTAGATCTTTTTTGTAGTCCTAGAACATCATTTCTTCAAAATTAAAATCCTTCCACATTCACTTCATGTATATCTCCAGTCAATCCAAATCACCAGTGGCACTGCATGGGGGCTCAGGGATGAGATCTGAGACTGCATTTACAAATGAATTAATTTTCCCATTTCTAATGTCTGTGGTTTGGAAAACCCCAGGTGCACAGAATTCTGCTTCCTTTCTAGAGTATCCTTCCTATAAACTGAATAAATTAATAGGGAAGTTAATGTGCCAGGAAAGTGACTGTGTGACACAAAAGTGAAAGAGAAGATGATATGTAGATTGAAGCTTTCACTGGTTGACTGCAGACCCATCAGACTTGGCTAGGAAAGTTTAAAATCTTACTCACAATAAAACACTGATATTTACAGAAATGCAAAACAGAAACTCACACTCATACAGAAAGAGAATGTGGACAGTTTTAGGGAGGATTAGAAATCAAAAGGATACAAGTACATTTAAGTATTGTTAATTTCACAGATGGAAATTATGAAACAGTCCTGATGGTATAATTCAATTTTTTGCTGTTGGTGTAAGGCAATTTGGGCATTATCATCATAAACTTAGGACCCCAGTGATTTCTATCAGAGCTCAATATTTGTGAAAATTAGTTTAAAGATGTTTTAAGCTAGGCAACCCCCCAAAATATATCCTCAATAGTGAATTCCTTGAAACGTTGTCAGAAGTTTTATTTTCTTGCAGTGGTATTATATGATGATTAGCAAAAATGGGAGTTTCTGTGGCAGATTGAAAAAGATTTCCTCTTTTAAAATGGAATCTATTTTGATGTCTCAAACTGCTATGCACAAGGGATCCAGAGCTAGGAGCCGTTTTAGAAATCTGAGCCCAAGTTAATATTAAAAACTCAACTCCACAAATTTACTAAGACTCTGCTAATCCCAGGTCACAGAGCTAGGTAAAATTAAACTCAGATTATAGATGTATGTGCCTGGTCTGCATAGAGTAGGGATTTACTTCTACATGTCCCAAATACACTGTGATTCACTGTTAATTTTCAGCACAATTTTTTTTCATTTTAAAACTGTCCTTGAGGTTTTTTGAACTTTAATACCAAAAAGAAGAAAATCGACCTGAAGTGCCTCAAATCCACCACCTAAGTAATTGAATTCAACAAGAGTCTCCTGACAATGACGTGAGAGGGACTTCCAAGTTGTGTATGATCTGTGTGCTGCTTTCAAAAATAAGCACCATGTAAAGGCTCTCTTGCACTGGGTAATACCTGAATATATCAGTTCGAAAAAACAGTAAGCAGTCCACAGGTTAATTCTTTATGAAGAAATTCAAACTTGATCAAACATGAGCTTGGCACAGTTCTAGTGCCAGCAACACTTCTGACTTACTTGTCTCATGACTGCTCAGTCACTGGTGACCCAGTAGGACCCTGTGACAGTGTCCTGGCTGCTCTGGCATTTGCTGCTTTTAATAACAGGTTTTGTGTGTGTTCTGTGCTTTCTGTTACATGCTGGGTGTACTCATCTGATATCAACCCTTTGTAATGTCACACTTAATTCACAGTCTAATACAGCAGCACAATTCATTTGTTCTAGTTTACACACAGCAAAATTGCATCTCAGGTGGTTGCTAAGATCTTCTTGATACCCTTAGATTAACTGAGCTCTTCACATTTGAACTGTAGCTCTGTATTAATACTTGACTTGTATATAATAGACCAGTGTTATTAGAGACAGAGAAAAATTCTGATTTTTAAATGCACAATAATTCATAATATGTAGAAAGAGTCAACATTACAGCAGGATAAAGCCATGTAGTCCTTTATTTATGCAATTAATTAGAGTAAAAAACCTTTCCTATTTTTTATGCTGTAGAAAAACTAAATGCCAAGCCACTGACAGGTTTTTCAAACCTGGAGGATGTTTTTGGGGCAGGAAATTTATATCAGAATCTCACAATGTGAAAAAAACCTAACAAGAGGCTGACTCACAACTAATTGAGACTAACATACAAGTATGGCATATGATATTAGAATACGACCATGCTATTAGAAATACTGCTGTATCTTTACTTAGTAAGAAATCAAGTTCCCCTCCCAAGTACTCCATAATATCACACAAATTAAATCAGCCAAAATCACGCATTGAATAATAATAATACTAGCATCCTAACTTGTTTTTCTGATGATACTTTTTAGGTATTCATAATAATAGTAAGTATTGTAAAAGCAGATAAAATTTTGATGGAAAATTTACAGTGTAGAAACAAGAAGAGAAAATCCAGGAAATTAACTGAAGAATAAGGGACAAGTAATAGAACATGGCATGAAAAAATGTGACAGAGGCTGCAGGACATGTTCAAACAGCTTCTGTGAGCCAGTGTTATGCAAAGGGACCAAGGGATGAAATACATGGACCACAGATGTCAGAGATCTTTATAGTTGCACAGATCATGTGTTTGCACCTGTCACAGAGCATCTGAGTAGTGCTTTATGGTATGTGGATCATCACACTGCTAATGCCTGTAAGACAATATAATTCCACCAGCAGGAACACATGTCATTTCTCCTTAGTCACTGCCGAGGTCAGAGACACTCTTAGAACAGGGTGTTGGGTCTCCAGTAACGTTATCTCAGGTGTTTTGCACAAGATAGGGTGTTTGAGTAGTATGTAGACTGGAGAAATCAAGTAACCTTTAAGTTGTGTGATATCTTTAAATTGCATAGGTAACTTAAATTATATTAATCCAGCCTTGTACTACCATCATGATGAATACATCAATTGTTTATCATACTAGGGTTTTCTACCCTCCTCATTGGCCAGTTGGGCCTCGATCTTGTGATTTTAGTCCTGTCCTAGAACTCTGGAATTAACAGCAGAGAAAGTAGACATATACTTTGGCTAAAGCTTAACAAAAAGACTTGGAAGAACTAGCATAAACCCTGCTTTTTGCACCCTGATTTCTAATCCTGCCCAGTCAAGATCCAGGTGAGATTATTGTTTCTGCAGCCACATGAAGTTCTCTTATTAGCACAGTATGTATTTTTCTGCATATACATTTAAAGGTGTTGTTCAGCACTGTGTGATACGGATATATGTCCATACTTCAGCACTCATCTTTACACATTCATACCAGATTATGATCTATGAAAAGTGTTGTAATTTCTTAGCATAAACATTAGAAGAGAAATTAGTGATAAACTACAACAAATCTTGGAAGAATGAATCAAAACCTTACCACTAATGTGAGCCTCAAAGGTTGCGGCACTACCCTCCAGTGCCACAACACTTTGTAATGGCTGTGTAAATGTTGGTGCTTTCGTCGTCATCTTTACAGGCACTCTGCAAGCAAAAAAAACCCCATCATTAGATATCAATGGTGAAAATGTTATTGTATCTGCACTGTTCTTGTAATTTTTCTCTGAACAATTTGCTTTTCTCAGTTTTAAATCAGAATGACCTGGTGAAATGAAAAAGTTGTGGATTTTTACAAAGTTGTATAGCAAATTACTCTTGGAGCATGCTTGGCTGAATTGGATGGGAAACTATTATATTTAGTGGAGCTGTGCTTTGGCATTGCAAGTATGCAGCAGGAGACAGAATTCTGCTTGACTCACTGTGTGACCTTCCACAGGTCATTCAGGCTGCTTCTCTTTGTCTATTAACTTTTTTATCTGACAGGAAACAAATTCCCTGTATAAATTTTAAAAATATTTTGCTGGTGCAAAGTATTTGTATTCTGCAATGACAAGACAACTAGGTCACTAAGAAGCAAATCAAAGAAATGTGAAAGCCTACAATATATTTAGTTTAATAATGCAAATAATGCATCATTAATAAATTAATAATAAATAATAGTGAATATTGCATTATTAATAATAAAATCAGGCCAAAAATGCCAAGAGGCTCTATTTTAAAAACACTCTGTAAGTGAAATTATTCACTTTACAGAAGCATATTGGGATTAAAGATGCAGCTAAAATTCTCCTCTTTCTTAGAGAGTATCTCAGTGGAATTTTGAATATGGGAAGACAGCCACCTTCGAAATGTGAGCTAGGATATAAAGTAGCCACTGACACTGATGGCTTGAACAACTGCAAAGCCATGTGAAATCTGAAAGAAAGTTTGTTTTCTCTTGCTATGCCACAAGATCCCACTTTGAAATAACACACTAGAAAAAGCTTGTGTGTTGGTATTTTATATTTGCATGACTTATTTATTTACTGATGTTGAATTGTGCAGTTTTTAAAAAGGTAGCCATTATCTTCCTAATATTATCATACATCCATTAAAGTTGCATTTTTTCTCATTAAAATCTTCCACTGAGGGCATATCTGGTCTCAACATACTGGGGTTAACCCCACAATATTTCAAGCCATTCTTATTCACATATTTACTTACTTCCATTTGCTTTGGCTTTTTTGCCTGATTTTGTGACAGTCCCAAGCTTAAATTAAAAATGAGAAAGTGAAGTTTCTTTCCCTACAAGTCAAATTTACGTCACCTCTCATAGGGATGAAAATTCTTCATTACATGGGCTCCTACATAGAAATCAGGGCCAGATACATACATGCAATAAGAGCATAAGGGCAGAACTGGATATTGTATTGGGATTTTCTTGTTATGACTATGTTTTGAAGCTCAGCTAAAATAAAAGGAATAATTTTATAATACAATTAAACATTATGAAAGCTCATATATATATATATATATATATATATGTAGTTTCCAGAAGAGATCAGAAATAATTCAATTAAGAATTTCCACTGAGTTGCCACAAAGTTTCTATATTTCATTGTCCAAGCAAATTCTGGCGATGAAGATCTGATCTTATAAGGCTTCTTGTATAATTAGAATTGGAAGTATGCATCTAAAATGTCATGTTCCAGAAATAACCTTTGCAGCCATGAATGACAGCAGACAAGTGTTCCAGAGCTGCCATGTAAGTGATACCTTAGCAGTTGTTTCCCTTAAAAAGTCATCAGCGCTTAGCTGATACCATGTGCATTTTATCAGAGCTATTCTTGGAGCTTCTCAGTTTATCTCTCAGCAGCATAACCTTGAACACTCCCAACAGAAAGGAGTTTTAAAGTTAAGCACATGTTTCCATGCACTTTTAAAGTCCTAATTTATGTAGTCTTTAGCAATAAAATATGCTGGAAAAAAAACCTTTTTGCTGAGAGTTATCAAAGTTTACTCCAGAAATTAAAGCTATAACCTTGACAGAGAACTGAAGTGTTTCATGCCTATACCCTGAAATCTACAACCCCCGAGAGAAAATTTATAAATAATAGATTGTACCAGAATTATTAATGACTGATAAAACACTTATTCCACCAGCAGAAACATGCTACTAACCTGATCTCTCAAAGTGCCTGCAAGAGTGGGCTAAGCCCAACGAAATCTTCTTGAACGACGTCCTTATCCAGAGTAAGATTTTTTTAGACAATCCCAGCATGAGAATTGAAGAGCCTCTAATCATAAAAACAAAACTACACAGTCTTGACAGTGTAGTTTTGTTTTTTTGCAATCCCTACACCCGAGGCGAGGCGGGGAATGCACGACTGCTCAGAAGTGCTAACATAGTTGTTTCGCTTTATATACCCCAGCTCTGCTGACAGGTCTGCCTCATCATGTCAGTGCCGGTTCTGATTGGTTTCTTGAAAGAAAGTATCTTGAGAGAGGGGATTCACTCTCTGTAACCATACACCACCTGTTGGTCTTGATTGACAATGCTAATTTTGGAGGCACAAAAGGGATTCACTGAGGAAACCTCAGCCGTTCCAAAGCTTTTGATTTATAATTCGATTTAGTTTACCAAGTGCAGTTTACATTGCAAATTTCCTAATTCATAATCACAAGACAAAGAAAGCAATAAAAAGAATTTTAGCAGGCCATATGGACAAGTCAGAAGTCATCACATCAGTGAGATTCAGTCTTACTTTCTTTCATTATAAAACATCCAAGAAGCCACACCAAATGCATATGTCAATCACTAGATTAAATAAGTAAGCTGAGCTCAGACAAGTGGCTGCACACTATTAGAATACACCATTTGAACTATTTTTTTTCCATAACTTTGAATTCTAAAATTGTGCTTGGCAATATATAGATTTGGTGCTCTAGGGCTGTTTTCGTTTCCTTCACAGTTTTTCTGCTGTTTGTTCCAAGCGGTTAAGCACAACAAACAGTAGCATACAATTCACAGAAATATGAATTTTGTGAAATTGAAATAGGCAAATACTGTCATTTTTAAGAAAGAAAATATTAAGTCTTACAGCTTTTTTCCAGACCTGTGTAGGCCTTGTGCAGACCTCAGACCATGGAACAGCATATTGGTTTGTGAGCTTCCACTAGCCCAGCTTTGTCATTATGCAGCTAATTATGCCTTTAGAGTGGTTGCTTCTGAAACAGACATCAGAGTTAGAAGACTACTCTTGTTCTACCACACCACCTCATCTGCCTGTTCTATTCCTGCCTATCTACCAAAAGCTTTAGGCACATAACTGGCACATAAGACTACTTAAAATTCCTTGCTTAAAATCAAGCATGTGCTTAGCTGGTTTGGTAAAAGGAGGACTTCAGTCTGCAGTTACCAAGTTCCACATTGACAAGGACCTCTGAGAACACCCAAATATGTAAACACAGACTGGAGTTTTGTACTAAAGCTGCACTTGTGCTTGAAAACAACCTGAAGGAAATCTCCAGCAAGAGAGGCAGAAAATGCCAAGGGGAGAGAGAGAGAGAAAGAGTTTCTCTGCTACAGTTCCTGCAAGGGAGTGTTATCGTTTGCTGATCTGAAAGAAGTAAGAAATGACATATTGCTGTGATCTCATAAAATAACTTCAGAAATTTGATCTGTCCTTTAACTTATCCATCCCATAATGTGGCAACTTCATGGCTGCTCTTGGCATGCAGCAGTATCAACAGCAACACAAACTGGAGGAACCATCTCTACACTGGTACTACCTGAACTCCCACTGCAGCCGAAAGTCAGAGAACTACAGCTCATTATTAATTTATTCTCACAAATAGATTTCAGTGAGCCTAATCCCTCTGTACAAGACTTAGAATGACAGCAAATGCAACTCTATGCAGTGAGGGGAACTCAAGCTAGCTTGTATTAAAAGACGTAAAATGTTCAAAGAAACTTATGTAAAGGGTTAAAATTTCTATTTCTAAACAGAGGCCTGCTAAATTAGCAGACAGCTGTTTTTCTCTGTAGTTAAACACTTAAATAGTGAAAAATCAAACTTGAAGAAAAACACAGGCTAGTATTTGCAAACTTAAAAAATGCAGCTAGCTTTATGATGATGTCTAAATCAAACAAAAAATTAAAAAAGTTTATGAACATACGATAATTTTTAAATTACAGAAATATAAAACCTGTCACATTTGAAGTTTTGAGATGGTCAGAAATTTGTGTCTTTCTATTTCATCAAGTCAACAATGACTGATAACAATAATAGTTACAAGGGAAAAAATTCCTGCATTCAAATACAAATATATAGTATTTTTAAAAATAAGTTCCTTCTTTTTTTTTTTTTTAACTTTTACATTTGCTTTTTAACATCTGTTTCCATTCCAAAAGAAGTTTGTACCTTCTCAGTTTTTTACTTTAAATACAGAAATGCTATTTCAGAACAGTGGAATACTTATCTCATCTTCTCAAGGAAATATGAATTATTTATCCTGCATACCTTCTGTCACATCGATATCACATGTTCAACATGTTTAGTGTCACACAAGAAAAACCAGAAGAACAACTTCAGTCTTATTGTGTAGCTAAGACACTGCTAGTAAAAGTGACATTATTTCTTTGCTCCAGCATCAAACAAAAAGATCCAGATAATGAAAAAAGACTTTTTTTTTTTTTTTTCCCAGGAAGACATTTAAATTGGGGATAGTTACGAAAATTTCAACATCTACCTCAGTCTGCTACTGCCTGAAGTGTAAACTCTATATTGGCAACATTTAGTACATGTCTTACATTGTAGGCCACGACACATTTAAGGAGTAACAGGTGATATTTAACACAGTGAAACATTGTGGTGGGGACACCTGCAATCTCTTTGTGTGATTGACTTTGATTAACTGTAATAATCCTAATGACTTGATCAGTGGAACTGCTGCAGTAGGCCCACATAAAGATGCCTTGAAAGCTGAACACTCTACTCAGAGCTTAAAGACAAAATTCATTCTTCTTGAACACTAAAAATTTCAAAGTTCCACCTAAGCAAGTTTTTACTGTGATTTTTTAAGAAAAATTTCTTAATACTTTTTTTTAAAATTCACAGTTTTTACTTTTGCTCATTATTTGTCAAATCTACTAGTGTTGTACTATCAGAGTACTCAGCAGTAGCTGCACAGCCAATGTAGGATGGTCCCTTGGTCTAGCTAAAAATGCCAATTTGCAAACTGTGTAAAAAGAATTAGTGCCTTTCCTATTCCCTTCTCTCCTTCCATTTTTTCCCATCACCCTTACTTCCATTCATTCCTATAAAATAGTATCTCCTTTCATTTACTATTTTCATTTTACTCTCTCCTCCAATCAACTATGTGAACCAAGAGAGTCGTGAAATGAAACTTCACATAAAACTTCTCACTGAAAGATGCTGTCATATATCCTTACAGAGCTGACAAAACAGAACCCAAAATATATTTAGAATTTTTTAGTTTTCTCTAATTTTAAAGAAATTGGGTGGGAGAAGGGAAATTAATTTTTTTTTTCTAAAGTATACTTAGAAAACTGGAAATTCAGCAAGACTATAATATATAAACTGTTAAACCACTAAATCCTGACTTAAAATCAAATTACATTTCCACCACCCTTATCAATTTTTCTTTCCCTGCTAATACTGCAAACAGTACTTTGTATCAAAAACTTTATAACCTTAAATACAGGCTATAAATTGCGTTATATACACAAGAATATCCATGTTTGTCTGCTGCAGCTGGCTTTTGAAAGGCTGCTGCATTTTCAGGTGCTTGTGATTCCTATCTGAGCCACTGTAATTGAATATGCAAGATACATCAACCTTTTTCAATGCAAACTAGAGCCTGCTTGCAAAATATTGTTACTGAAGAAGGCACTATCAGTTGCTTCCAAAGTAGAAAACAAAACTAAGGCACTAAGCGAGTTTTGAAATTACTTTATCTGTTTCATATGGGAACAGCTTACTGGAAACTACTCATTATAATGGTTCCTATTCACTAACTTCATGTTGATAGGAGTTACTTATATAAGCTCCTTTGAAATACCTAGAAGGAAATTTATAGATGTCACTTTTGACAAGTTTTCCTTGTATATTATTTCTTTATGCATCATCCTCACGCATTTACGTATGTGGAACAAGGAAGAAAGAAAAACACTTACCTTCTCAGCACTTCACTTTAGAGAGCAGGCCCTGCTACCAAAGCCTGGCCCCTGAGTAAAGAATATACTCAAGTGTTCCATTTCCTTCAACAAAACAGTATTTAACATCATTTTACTGGGGACAAGTTTTATCTAACATTTAGACAGTCCTTAGCATTTAATAGATGCATATTTTTCATCAGTTTTGGAAACCTTTTAATAAATCTATGGACATCTATGATTTGTAAAGTGAAAAGAAACAAGCATACCATTTTTCATAACAGAGCCTTTCTCTGGGAACAGTTGGAGCAATAGCTGTGTTGCTCATTGGCAAGAGAAAGTTAATAGACTTTTATTTATTTATAAACACCATTTTCTACTATTTTGAAAGAAAACCATGAGTAAGAACAGATACACAGATTTCTGGTTTGCCCCATGTATTATTTAAAGAAGCATTGTCACTTTTTCCCCCTGAGTTATGTTTTGTAAATCAAGGAGAAATGAAACCTCAAATATTAATTTTTTTTCCCATAGTCTATCAATCAAGTAATAGCAAAAAGAACCCAATAGTTTAAATTTGATGAGCATCCAAGATCAGCAAGCACTGAATTCTACACTTTCATTTTTACAGAATGAACTTCTAAATAGGAAACCATATATGCCATACTAAAATGTTCCAGCTGAGAAAGGAACATTAATTTTAGGGGGTTTATAATTTGGGGGAAAGAAGGGGATGGGCATCTTATATGTACTTTTTCATTCCTCTGAATTTGAGTACAGTTAGAAACACAGTATTTTCTGAGACAATCCTAAATCTAAATAACACACACAAGGGGCTTAGCCGGAAAAGGTAATTGCATAGGATCCATGAGATGTTTGACACTTGTCTTCATAGCATTTTGAAAAAATCTGTGAAAGATACAGGGTAAATATGCAGAGCAAGTACCTCAGTCTGCAGCTACTATATTTATGTGCACATATATATAGCCTTGTGACTCCTCTGCGGGCAGGATGCCACTGACTTTTCCATAACGTCAAGCAAGTGATTTATGTGATCAGGTGAAGACATGTACATGATATTTTTTTTCCAGCTAATTTCCTCTCTCTGCCTGTACTTCAACTTGGAGATAAATTTGTTTCTGCTATTCAGCCTGCATCTTGATGGAGAAAAATGTCTAATATTTTAATATTACAATTTAAGCAATTCTTAAATATGTTATTTCAGTGCCAATTTTGCACAGATGACATCTACTTGGATGAAGCACAAAAATGCTGCACTGCTTAAATCCCTATCTGCTCCCTGTAAGAAGTGTGAGTGCATTGCAGTGGTATGCAAAGCCAGGGTAGGTCTAATCAATGTGCATATACAGAATGACAGAATGCTGGACAACAGGGAATTGCCCAGTACAGGTGAGATCTGTGTGTACAACAGGGAATTGCCCAGTACAGGTGGAATCTGTGTGTACAACAGGGAATTGCCCAGTACAGGTGGAATCTGTGTGCATCTGTTGTGTTGGCCAAGCCATTAAGAGTGTACTTAAGCAGAAGTCTGGGAAGTGTGAATCATTTCACAAAATTTTCAAAGTAAGACTTTGAAAATCTGAATCAGATGGATCAAGCTCAAGAACTGTTATTTGCAAGGGCAACTGTTTTGTTTACTGTTGTGGCAGCCTAACAGCCATCCAAAATGGAGCTTTTCCTGAACTACCTTTTTCAATGCTGCAAGTTGATGACAGTACAAAAGTCCTTATCTTTCTCTACAAAAAGCTTTGCAATAAATTGGAAAACACACCTAAAATCTGAATTCAAGAGATGGAGACAAAGATTCATCATGCTAATGACTGGCCTACAATCCAAAAGATTCAATTCCAGTTTGGGGGTTTTTTAATACCTTGAATAGACACTGTAGTTCTTAAGGAATTCTATTATTGAAGAGTCCTTGGCTAAATTAAAAATGTGCTTTGAAGCTAGCACTAGTATCACTTCATAGTCCACTCCTTTGAGCTGCAATGGCAGGCACCAACTGGAAATGGACTATATTGTCACACTTATCTAGTCCTGAAAGCAGAAGCATTGCAGTGGAAGACTTCTCCATTATGCTTAGAGAGACTTCCTCTTCCTTGAAGACATTACGAATATGTCAATTAACACTCTATTTAATAAACTGAAGAATTCTGAAGTTATAAGATCATTTTGTTTTAAATCCTAATTCTCTATATTAGCTAGTGGGAATGGAATGATAATGGATTTAATAGGACTGATGGAATTTGTAGAAGAATACAATACTGGGTACTAGTGAATCACCAAGGAGATCTGCACTTTTGAAGGAGAGTGTTTATTTTCTCCATCATCACCTTCTGTTAGATTTGTCCAACAATCCAGAGCAAGCCCAGAACAAATTGTAAACCACTGTCTAATAAATGCTGTGCACAGATGAATATTAATAATTATTTATTTGTAAAGAAACAAAATACAAATTTGAATCTAGACATATATTGGATAGCACCCAAAATTCATTGCTTCTCACCCATGGCCAATATCTACCAATGGACACAGCAAACAACACAAACATGCTCAGGAATCAGGCATCTTGCAGTTCAGTCCATCTTCTGTTCCACTGCAGAACAACGGGATCATGTCTTAAATTGAAGTTCATCTCTTATGGCCTCTCAAGTTCAAGATGCACTCCTTGAAACCAGAGTTTCTCTTTAAACCTGTTTAAAGAAGGTCAGTTAATATTGCCCATATTTTTAATGGTGGCATAGACAGTTCATGGTTTTGTGAAAATAAAAGATTAGAGATCAAATAAACAGTGATTACACAGAGAGCATGAAATATTCTAAATCTCATCTCCTTGACCAGAAGACACTTTAGCTATAAACAACAGATGAGAAAAAAATAGGATAAATCTAACCTTTTCATATAGTATATGTGTTTTAATCATACTGAATTCTCTATGTGACTTAAGTAAAATTATAATGATCTCACATGTAATTTTTTACTTAGGAATATTTGCCATATCAAAGCAATATGGAAAAAAGCCCTGAACAAAATACGTGGAATCAAGGCTTTGTCAGCTGGCCATGAAGCAAAGTGTACAGGCAGCCCACAGGGAAAAGGACAAAGCTTTTGGATCAACACATGCAAAAATTTTCCTTTATGCTTACATGTTGCACTACAGCTAGATAACTAAACTTCAGCGATTTAAAGACAAAAATACTCTTTTTTTAAAATCAGAGCCTAAACTAATGAAGTAACATTTAATTCTGTGGTAAGAGTCACAGAGACTAGTAACTTCATGTATCTAATTTATTTAATCTGAAATGGCACAGTGGGAAGTATTGTTATCTTTAATCAATTAATGAACAACAGTTCCTGTCTTGTTAAGATTGCTAATTGTTCTTCAGAATAAGACTTGCCTAGTAGAAAACCTTGCTTATATATTGTGTTCATGAAACTTCACTTAGGTCCATCAATTTGAACTTCTGGAGTACTCTGTGTTTTAAACTCTTCAATCTTATACTAATATCTAGATTAAGGTGCCTAGATTGCAAAAAAATATTTCACTAAACATAAGTACCTTGCACAGGCTCAATTCTTTAATGCATTACAAATCTTTTGATCTAAAAATTTAAATATCTTTGGATAAAGAATAAAGTGAAAGCAGGAGTTACATATTATGCTCATAACATACATTGCCCTAAAATTCATAGGTTAGGAAGCATGTTTGATGTGTGCTTTGTAAATCAAGGTCCTTACAGTGGTTGCAGCAGTAGAAGCTGTAGCATGGAGTAAGATGCAGGTTACCTTACTGGAGTACATTTAGCCACTGGCCTTTCATCTCTCTCACATGGTGTGTCCTGGGCTTGTACTAGCTCGGCTGTGGTGACATTTACCTCTTCTGAAAAGTATCCATCTTCCCATTGTGGTTTAGCCTGAGTTACACAGGAAGTTTTGGGGGGTTTATTTTTCTCTGAAACAACATATGTACATTAGTGGAAACAAGTTGCTCATGTAATAAGGCAAGAGGGTGTCAAGAAGCATGCAGCTGACAGGACAAATCACCTATCACTGTCACGAAAGCAGAGCAGTGTGCCTTTCCAATTTCATTGCTGGCAACACAGATATATCTCCCAGTATCAGCAAGGACCACATTTCTTTTTAAAAGATAATAGGTATCTCCTAATTTCTCAATCTGTAAAACAAGAGAATACATATAAGGGATCTTTAGTAGCATAAAGCTATATAAATTACCTTTCTCACAAGAAAAATTTCAAGAACATTAGAACATACACTGATATCTCCAGATACCACTTGGATGTCATCCTTTGTCCAGCAGACATGTGGTTTGGGCTTCCCATGTATAGTGCAATGCAGGATTAAATCTTCTCCTTCTTGCAGAGTTCTATGTCCAAACTTTTGTATGAAGTTTGGCTGTTTCCCTTGTACTGAAAAGAAAACCAAAACAAAAAACAAAAAGGAAACCCCAAACAATAGTCACTGTGTTTTAAAGGACACAACTAAAGCAACTGAAGAAAATAATCTGTTCTCTTTAAGTCCATCACATTGAAAGACAAAGAGAGCCTTTACTGAAGCCTGGAACTCAGGATAACTTGTTTGCAAGACAGTTAGTTGGCATATATTGTTTCTCTATCTAATATAAAATTTGTTAAAAATCATTGATATTAAGCACCCAAGAATTTCATGCATCAGTTCCGTGGAAGTGCTAAAGAATCATGTTTGGTAATGTATTAGGCAAGGCTGTGTGAATTATTGTTTCAGTGAAGGTGTAAGATTAATTATTCCACAGTGACAAAGTCATGAGGGAAAATTTTATCATTTAGTGCATTGCTGTACATCACACTTTCTTTACTTTCTCTCCCCCTATTTAGTTAAAAAAAAAAAAAAAGTTATTGGAAAGATTAAAAAAACTGGTATTTGCAACAAACATGAGGGGCAGAATAAAGCCTCTCTACAGCTTTGACCACATCATTATTCTGGCCATCATTAATACTGAAACCATTCACTACCACATCATCCAGTACAAATTTGGTTCAGATGAAGGATGGGCAAGTAATTGCATTTCTACTGCAATACCCAAAGCACATGAGATTGATTTTGTGCTAGCCTCATGCCAACTGTGGAAGGACAGATGACACCTGAACCACTACAAGAACTGATCAATACAAATTAACCCATCAAAATTGAAGGAATTTTGATCATCACCATCAGTTTGTACTGAATAAAAACATTGCTTTCTGTGACTTGTAACTTAAAGAGCTGTAAAGCTGGGTTTATTGAATCACTGTACTATCACTTGAGGTTTCACTTATATTCCACCTATGAGATTACAATAAAAAGAGAAGACAAGCTCAGAGTTCAAACTAAGAATTCTTGACACTGGGAGTATAAAGCAGATGTTAACACAAGAAGGACACACAAAGACATCCTACAATAAAAATGAACTTTTTGCATCTCTATCACATAAAGAATGTCCTTCTTCCTCTTTAATATGAATTATACCACATTTCCAAAATATTTAACAGAAGTTATCACTGGCCTCCTCTGAAATAGAAAGTTACTGAAATGTGTATTAAATGACAGAGTTTAGAACTGCTATGCCACCATTACTCCACTGTTTAAGGATGAAATCTTTTCTTTATGCTATTATGAAACAAAAATCAGCTTCCCTTGAACAGGTGCCCATCAACTTCTAAACCCAAATATATTGAGCCAAAGGCTATTTTTGCCAAGGGTGGGCCTGCTGGCTTCACAAGGCAGACATTTTGGTCCCTGTATTAATAAATTCAGTTCTTAGGTGAGTTCCTAGTTGCAATAACCTTTCAAGCTTAGCTGCTTTTCTATTCTTCCTATATACTGTAGGACTGAGGCACCAATGCAAAGCAGAAGAATGTAAGTTTTACTCTCCCATATTTGCACTGACCTTGTGTGACCTCTCTATTAGCCAGCCAGAGCAGCTCAAACAACTCAGTTCTTAGCTGTTGAAGTTAGAATGTGCAAGCTACCACCCCCATTGCATTGCATGCACCAGAAGGCCAGAAATTTGTGATCTCAAGCTTCACTTCAAGCAAGAGAACCAAGTTTACACCCCTGCCTACTCCTTGCAGGCAGTTAACAGTAGGTCACAAACAGAACATGATTAGCTTGTATTCCAGTGCAAAACATTAAGTGGGCTTCAGCCACTCTTTGGGATAATTTTGGCTGGATTCCAGTACTTGTGCAGTTTGGATTACCTTGTGAAGTCATGTTGCATCTCATAGCAGAATGACTTTTACCATTAAAAAAAAAAAAGGAAAAATCTGAGTGTAATGGTGACAGTGATAATGATCAAATCACATCTTGACTTTATATCATTAAGGCAGCAGAACATAAAAACTGAAATGTTCCATTTCTAGAGCAAAGGGAAAAGTATGTGCAAATAAAACCATGAAGAGGCAGTTCCTACACGTCTTTCAGACACAGGCTTCACCTCAACAAAGTCTGCTGTAAAAAAATTTATCATCTGAGAGCAACCCTCAAAATAGAATGATAGTTGTATTTCACCAATGGTTTTCACATGATATCATAACAAAACGTCAGAAGACAACTTGTTAATTGCAAATTATTTCTTGGCTGGACATCCCATGATGTCCACATCCACAAAGGTTAGAAAGAACAGATCTGCTCCTCCATTGTGGGAAAAAATAATCAGGTACTGAAATATCACTCTTACAGTTTCAGACAATCATTTTGTCAGCTGTTAAATATTCCATGAATTATCAGTAGGAACCAGTAGAGTTATACTGCAAACTGGTGAAAAAACACAGAAAAATCACCTGGAGCAATTAAAAAGCTGCAGGATAAAAGTTCACCTTCATCTGTCTATGACCCAGCCTTCACCCCTGCCTAAAGTCTCTCTCACACACTTGTGTGCAGGCCAAGCCAAATTGGTTCTAACAGACAGTTTTTCAATTAAATTGCTTCACAGTTATTCTTAATCTATTTACTCTAGGCATGTAATTTCCAGTCTCTGGTGTCTTGAAATGTGATATTAGCAATTTTATGAACTTCCCATTTTCTCTATGAAATTAAGCTAGGCAGATTACCACCATGCTGCTTAGAGACTTTGGATTTGCTCCGCATTACTCTAAATTAACACTGCACTTTATTGTTTTGAGATTTTTGTCTCAGTCAAGCTCCTAACACAAACAGAAGGATTCCTTTATTAGGAATATTAAGTGGGTCTCATGACCCAATTGATCTGGAATATCCATAACCCAGAGCTCCAGTCTCCTTGGATACCATGTGTAACCTCCTTAAAGTCTTGGCAGTAATTTTTCATGACACAGTTCCTCTGGACCACGGATGGTAACACACACACAGAAATGACTCCTTTACCCTAGGAAAGTCTCCAGAGGAAGATGCAGAAGTAACCATACCTTACCAGTCATTTGAGAGAAACTCACCTTCTCCATTGCAGCTCCAGCCACGTCTGATCCAATCTGGGTAATGACTCATCCTCCCTTTGCCTACTGACTCAAACCTGTGACCTCAGACAGGCTGCTTCTCTTGAAAAATTAAAATAATTAATTCCTTTCCCCCTCCATATTTAGGTACCTTATGTAAAAACCCCTTCACATGACTCCACATCTTGTAGTCAGGCAATATAAATAAATTAAATAAGATATAAATAAAATAAAGGAATATAAAGAAATAAAATACCATTTTCTTAAATGGTGTCAGCATATGAGGAAGGAGGAAGGGAGTGTAGGTTAGTTATATGCCTAAGGTCTTTCTTTTAAGGGTGGTGGGACTGAGGCTTAAATCTTTGCTATAAGGGAGCCACCAGGAAGATGTAAACATTTTGGGATCTTGAAGTAGCTGTAGGCTCTTCAAAACTGTAACTGCAGTGTGGGGACATCAGTGTTGTAAACCAAGAAAGAACCAGAACAATACAAAACACCCAGATGCATTCCCTGCTCTACAGTATGGTTAAAAGAAGGAGGAAGTAAACCATGCCTAGTATAAACTATTAAAAAAACCCATGAAAGTAGGAAGCATTATGTTAAGATGTTGCTGCAACAGAATGAGTGTTTTTTCCCTTCAAAGAAATACTAGTGCATCATGAGACTATGTTACTGCCACTCTTTTTTTCCTCTTTTTTTTAGATTATCTAAACTGAACACAGCTGGAATTTTCCAGCAATTTTTTTTAAGGACTCATTTGAGTTCTTAAATAAAGGGTATTTAAATCCAGTCTGCCAGCACAGCAGTAACCAGTGTTGATTATGTCTTTGTTTACAAAGCAAAACATTAAAACCATGAGATTTTCAGAGTCCTGCTGTGAATGCAGTATCTCTAAATCACTCTTTTTGAAATCTAGTTTCTTGTGGCAATTAAAATTGTGGCTGATATCCACATACCCATTAAAAACTGCATTTAAAGCTATTCTTGTTTGAAAGTAGACACAATACCACACTCAAAAAATCAACTTTTGTTTACCTAAAATTCACAGAAATATTCAAATTCTCAGAGGGAAATTTTAACAAACAAATGAACAAAGGTATTATATACTCCCACAATGATTTATTAAGATCTACATTACCTTTATTGTGACATAGAAAATACACTGCAGGAAAACAGGTGAAATTTATACCTGAGAAAATTTTTATAAATCTACATTTCTGGGAGATGACTGAACTGAGAAAGTGGTTCATTAAGGGTAATACCAAGTTAGTTAGAACTTACTGTGTTCCCCCATCTGTTCACCACTTCCTCCCCTTGCTCCCTCTCTTTGCTCTGAGGTTATAGAATGAGAACTTTTCCTTCTTCAAAGTCACAGGAATTTTTTTAAAAGTTGCAGTCACTGGGCCAAAATATCTGACCCTCAGCAATTGCAATGTATATTCTTTTCATAGCATGCTACACGGGAAAAGGTTGACTTCATTCCAACAAATCATGCAAGAGAAGGTAAATATTTCCTCTTTAAAAATTTTCCACAGCAATGCAATTGTAACATGAAGGCTGGTAATCAAAAGATGCAGGAAAAATCATGTAGCTATTTGTCAACTCTTTTTACTGTACAAATACAACAAATACAAAGGCTAAAAAATGAAGTTATATTTGAGGATTTATAAACTGAGTCTTTCACTGGCACAGTTATATCATCATTACATAATAATTAAACAAATTAGAACTTTAATAAAAAATACATTTGAGGTTGTTCTTGTCAAGAAGAAAATACAAACTGTAGGTGTACAAAATACTGGTTTGGATTTACTGCTTTGAACTTAAAGGATAATTCTGTTTGACTGACTTTTCCTTTTTTTTAAATTTGAATACACTTTTGGATATTTCCCCAATTTGGTTGATTGTGTTTGAAATCAGTATGTTAAAAATTTCAAATGTATGCAAATGCTCATTTCATAAATTATTAACTTTCTTGTCTTATACTAACAATTTAGAGGATTATTAGAAATATTTGTATCTTTAACTTTGTAAGAAGGCAGAGAAAGTATCACAGACATCTATTTAAGCAGAGTGGAATGTTTCAATGTTTCATTTTGTAAACATTTGTTCTGTGGCATGCTAGATGCCACTTTGACAAATCCTGATGGTTCTGGGTCAGTTCTGTAGCACAATCACAACTCTGTTGGAAATACTGCAGCTTCCCTTTGAGGAGGCTCTGTGCTGGGCTGAGACAGATTTAAATCTGACCAATGTTAGTTCAGTCACGAATACTATAATACCTTTACTAAGAAGCTTTGTCCTAAAAATAATTTGTTTGTAAGCATACAAGCAAACATGTGGCTGAAAAAAAATACATTCTAGGTTTAAAAAAATGCCAATGCCTTCCACACCCCATCCCAAGAGAAGACATATCCCAAAACACACAGTGATCTGAGCACTCTACCTGGCTCTATATTGACATTTGGAACCTACAACCATTCAAACTGTTTGCAATGCTATGGAATGCCTACACTTTTAGAAAGCAAAACTCAGCCTCAGATTCTAGAAAAATCTTTGTAAGTTTTTATCTCAACATCTCTATGACAAAGTTGAATAAACACATAACACTGGCAATAAGGAAACAAGCAATATATCCATTTTGCCAAAGTGGTTTGGTACATATTGTGAAAACACGGTGTAAGAAAACAAATTCAACAATGTGATAATTAAGTCTGGTGCAGTCAATATTGTACTTATTTTGTGAATAGCCAGTACATTAGTGATACACTAATATAGATGACACACAACATTATCCAGTCTATTCTTGCAATAGGTGGCCTGTTACCTTGCACGTGAAGAATGGCACTCGAGGAGATAGTGCCGTTCAGATTTTTAGCCCGAACAACATAGAGGCCAGCATCTTTATCACACACCTTCTGAATGAATAAAGTATGCTTTGTCTCCTTTTGTAAAAGCTTTAAGCGCTCATCTGCAGTCAGTTTCTGGCCCTTCTTGTACCTGAAGCAGAGAGTCAGTTTTCAGGTCAGAGTTTTATCACCGCATGTCACACAGAACTCTGCAAATTCAGACAATCTCAGTAACACTACAGTAACAGACAGAGACCTGCTGTGCTCTCATTTCTCAGTTTTAAACTTGGTCTGTCAATATGTGTGAACAGTTAAACAATGCAAATTACTAGATAATACATTCTTAACAGTAGAAAACGTGGTTCTGAGAGTGGTTTCAACAGACAAGTTACAGCTCTCTCACAGCAATATTAGAGAGGCAACATGAGGGCCTGGGGCCTTGGTTTTGCACTGAGACATTTTTGCTAATAAGGTCTTGAGTCAGTCCACATCCAGCTCATGGATAAGCTCTAAAGGATCAACAAACAAACTTTCTGAACTTGTATCTTCAGTATAAAACACAGCCCAGAACTTTTCTCCACCCCAGCCCACATAACATTTACTTAGCTCACATCATCAAACAGGATAGAACAATGCATTAGGAGTTATTTCAGTGAACTGGTGTCATATTCTAGCAGTAGAGTATCTGTCACCATGTATTGGCATTGACTCCTGATTTTAAGATGGAAATTAGAGGAAATTCTGGCTCTGCTTGCCCCATGATGTTTCAGCATAGGCTGCGTTTAATCTAACACAAACATAAAAACATTTTTCCACATATATACAGGGAAATTTCTACACAAGTACAAAATACACATTATTAGTGAATTTGTAACTTAAAAACCATAATTTTTTCTGTTTTCATGAATTTCTAATTTGCAAAATAATTCCAGTTGAACACTACCCTTTTGAAAGACAATCTATCAATAGTGTATATATTTTCAAGTTAAATTAATGCTTTCCTACAATAAAAATGAATATTTTGTTTCACCAATAATAGTCTTCAATCTGTACAATACTGGTATTTAAAACAAGGTAACTTTATTGATACCAACAGAGTATAGCACCAAGGTTGCAGTGTCCAGTATTTTTCTCAGTGCCACTGAAAAAAACTCAGTTTAACAAAAACTTACAGTTTAATTCTTTAAATGTGAAATAAAAATCTTAATGTAATTTTTTTTTTCCAGTAAGAGGCATATTTAATTTTAATACATTGAAAAAAAGGCCTCCATTTTGGAAGACTAATGGAATAAGTAGAGAAAAGACAAATGAGGTAAAATTGGAGGAATACATGCCACAACATATAGAACTATGAAAAAAATCTTGAAATCCTGCTCCTCTTTCATTCCCTATTCCGTTTGGCAGGGAATTTTTAGAGTTCAGATGTTTATATTACATCATCTCTATTTCTCACAAATCCAATATAAAGTAATCTAAAGAGACACATAGCAATTAGGAAAGAGATAGACCATGCACACCAATATATGATATAAAACTGATTCTTTTAGTGTGGATATTTAGATGGGATTTTTTAACCTATAACCTTACTTTTGATACCTGACTTTCACATACGTGTAAATGTGTCCCCATCTATGTAGTGACTGTAAATATTTCAGTGTGCATGCACATCTATGTGTCTGTCCATACATAGTGCCCAGAGCCTGGGAAAATGCAGGTGAATTTATTTATGGTAAATCTGAAGTGTGAAGTGATTTTAAGAAGGCATTGAACAAGTGGAACACCATATTCCAAAATACGGAAACTGTATGATGCTTTTGCTTAAAAACACTGGATATGTTTGCAGTATTTTGCTACTCTTATTCAAAAAATTTGGTACAGAGTGATTATTTCAAGTTGGTTAATTGTTGAAAACAATCCTGGAGGTGGAAATCATGCAGAAGTGTGGAGTAGAAAGGATACAAGCCATTTATTCTAGCATACAGATTAACTGATTTGGTTATAAGAGGTTTGTGGTGGCTCACTACTAGGTATATTTACTACTTCTCATTGCAAGCTACCCACCATGTCAGTGTAGGCTCTGGGAATCCTGTTACTTCTACTTCCAAAGTTACCGGAGAGCCTTCCATGACGGTTTTGTTAGACAGAAGCTGGGAGAAGTTAGGCGCCTGTCCAGTTAGGCTGGCCATGCTGTTCTTTTCTGAAGAACTTCTAATCTCTTCTCGGGTAACCATCTGCCTCTGACAGCTTCTGGTGGTGTCTGATTGAAACACGAAACCTGAGAATGCATCGGGCAAAGCATGCAGCCTGTCCTGGGGTTTAGTACAGTTATTCAAGGCATGCACATTTTCTTGCGTTTCTGCCATGCTTTTATGAAGTTCAAGGTGTTGGAAATGTGTTTTGCACATTTCACTCATCATGCTATGTACTGGTTTGGCTTTTATAGGGCAGGAAGCGGTGCTAGTTTCAGGTATTCCTTGTGAGCTACAAGTCAAAGGAGACACTGCTCTGACTTTTGGACCAGAGTCTGTTAAAGAGATACAAAACTTTTCAAAGCGATCTGATGGACTTTCTGTTCTATTATTTGTAGCATCAGCAAAAGCAGAATTTGTTAAGAGGTCAGATGCTTCCATCGGTTTTGCAGTTCTAGTGGTTTTCTGCATTTGCAAGCTGTAGGAACTGACATGCAGACTATGAGAACTACAGCAGCACTGCTCATCTAGCTCTGCTTCAGAATGTAAGAGGTTGGATTCTGGTGTCTCAGAAAGCGGTGGCAAAGAGATATCATCAGGTGATATACACTCATATTCATCTCCAGAGGGGGTTTCTTCTGCCAGGAATTCAGTCTGTAAACTATCCTCTTTGGCTGAAGATGACAGCTCTGTATCCTGTGAAACAAGATCCTCACCAGCTGGACAGATAACTGAAATATCAGCCAATATATTCCTCTCCTCAAACTAGGAGGGGAAAGAAGAGAGAGGGAAGAAGACAAAGAAAAACAAAGAGTTATAATTTAATACATCCCCTTGTCATGCAAAATCTAGCAACGATATTTCTTTTAATTAAGCTTCTGAGAGGCAGAAAGAAAAGGGGCAAAAGACAATTTGTCAAAACATGTTGCAGCAGCTTATTGGAATTTTAAACTGTTCAAATAGATTCTAGAAAATATTATTATAGCTATGTATAAACATTTATTATAACAGTAACAATGAAACAAAAAGTACCTTTCTATAAACAAAGGGCAACCTGTGGATATCCTGTGGCTTCAGGATATGAACATTTGCAAGGGGAAGGCAGAGGAGGAGGAGTAGGTGCCCTAATTACATCTAAATGGGACACAGTTACATAGCTATATAAATATATTAACAGCCAAGTTGCTGGACTTGTTTCTTTGAGAGAACGAGTTGTCAATCATGGTCAAGAGTTAAATAATTAAGCCAACAATTCTGTAGCATTTTACAAACATTTTATATTTCTTTTTTTATTTTTTTTTTCCTGGCTGTTACAAGATCCTCCCAAATATTAAAAGAAAAGCAAGGTTAAAATTATTTTTATGTTAACTTGGATCCCTTTCATCATGTTTCAAAGAGAATTGGGTGAGGCATAAGTGCATTAATTTTAATCACAAAGCATCAAAGATGTTATCTGCTTTGTTAATTACTTCTCTGCCTCTTAATTTTTGTATGAATGCAATCATATATTCAGATTGATTTCATTTGTGTAAAGGCTCTCAGCAAAGGTGTGTGCATAATGTTTGCTTAAGCTGCTCTCTCATTGCTGAGCACTATACACAAATATGTAATCTACTGAGCAGTGTTTCTATCACCTATAAACTGACCACTCAAATAAAATGGGGTGGTACACTGAATTTCCTTGCTTTCCAAAACAGGTCTCTTTGGCTGCATCCAATACAAGAGTGTGGTGGTATATTTGTTTCAGTTTTATTTTTGCTTCACTGCTCTAAATACAATCTAACAATTAGTGCAAAAAAATTGTAAAAACCCAGAAGTAATAGAACCTCATATGTGCCCTGGCCCTTTAGACATGTTAGTTTCAATATAGATGCTTTTCCAAATTATTACACTTGTTATTTCAAAGCAATGTGATTCATGCCAGATCTATGAAAAGATGACTGGAAGAAGGTTGGGATTTTACTGTGTCTATCTTACTAAACAATTCAATTCAGTTGTAAGAAGAAGTTCAAGTTTTACTGTAAAAGTGTTTCCCACAAGAATCCCCAGATGAACTCTGACCCCTGAAGAGATGGAAGAAGACCCTGGGGGAAATGTGTGGAAAAGAATGACAGGTGAGCTGTGAGGCAGCAAGCTGCCAGATAGACTTTGGCAGCATGGGACCAAAAAAGCAGGAAGATCAATGTGCAGTGAGGAGGTCTAGCACACTTTTAAGAGGGTTATATTTGAAGTAAATTAATACTGGGAAAGCAGCTTGCAGGAGTACAGATAAAATTAGAGATTGCTGGCCCACTATACAAAGCTCTAGTGAGATGAACCTGCTACTTTAAATGAAGTATGGAGTGATGAAAAGGGTAGAGGCATCATAGTTGCCACAATCCTCATATGATATTTGCTCTTTTGCATACCCTTGACTTCTCTCCTTGGCAGCTGAGACTCAGTCTGATGAGGAGTGACAAAGTTGTGGCTTAGCAAAATAGAGCTATGGGCATCTGCTGAGGTGATTCTCCTGAGGGATGCTCTTTGGAACAGTCAAAACATTTTGAGAGAAATCTGGGCTCCAAGTCAATGCTGAAACTCCCACTGACTCAGAATGGAGGTGAAAAAATTATTTAGTTTTAATTTTGGCTTATCAACAGATTACAGGACATTTTGTATTGAACTGAAGGGAATGATATTAGTTGAATTTCTACAAAACATCACTGTTTAATATCTTGCAGTATTTGTCTATGTTATTTGTTTGCAAAATGGAATTTTTAGATATCTAAATCTGTTATCAATGGATCCTACCTTCCTAAGGACTTAGATATATTACCACCCACTCTGATTTATCTGACTATTTCACATAGCAAATTATTTACATTTACATCTAGGATCCCAAGCCTTTAAAATATTCTTTAAGCTAAAGTAATTAGTCTCAACACAGGTCTGGCTTTGCTTTGCCTGTATCTCTGAGAGTTCATTTATTCACTGATTATTTGGAAACTTTCATATTCTTTTATTGTATGCTCATGAATAAAAGATGTTTGTCTGTTTGGATTTTTATCATTCCAAATGTATACTCAGTCTGTGAATTGTCATGTGAATTGTCCTCAACATGGATGCAATCCCTACTTTGGATTATTTATGATCTCTAATGCAGAGAATCTTGGCAGCTGAAATGGAACTTAAGTGTTTTGAGATGAGGATAAAGATGATTATTTGATGGTGAGTTCTGTCATTTCTTCTATAGTGCCATACAAATATTACAGCAAATTATATTTGACATGGTGTCCTACTGAACTACTGACAGCTGAGGTTGTGTTCCATCATTGTTTCTCTGTTTCCTGGTATTCACAGTGTTTTTAAAATGAATCCATGTGTTTGCTTTGTCAGGTTTTTGGTAATACTGTAAATGAGAATATAATCAAAGCTTATCAATGTAAAATTAGTCCTCACTTTTGATACACAGCAAACTGGGGAGTAGAATTCCCTTGAGAGCACACAATGTAAATTAATACGAGCAATTCGCCCGGTGCCATCTGAAAGGAAAATGTTTTAAAATCCCATTTTTTTTTTCCCAGTTAAGACCTTAATGTGTCAACAAATAATTATCATTTCTATCCAAATGGAGACTTTAAGAGCAAAAAACAAGAACCTTTCTAGCAATGCACAGAGGCTTTTAAGAAAAACTTCTAGTTATTAAAAAACCCAATTAACTGAACTAACCTGCTGCTTTTGCTTCACCTCTTTAACAGTCTCACGTGCTTCTTGACCATTTCTTTCTTCTCTTTTAACAGTAATCAACTCATCAGAAGAATCAACTTTCTGCCATGTGAAGAGAAAATTAAGTTTATACACAATAGAAGGTAAGAATTGTTAGCTACACACTGACTTATGCTCTGTACAACAGAGAAAACACCAAAGTGAAAATCTGTCATCAACACAGGTGTAAATTGCTTATGGCAAAAAAAAAAAAAAAAGCAGCAAAACTCAATTAATTCATTCTGGGACAAGCAATGGCAATGTTTTTCGAAGCTGACAGGATGTTTTCTGAGGCAGGGAAGCTATACATGACTATAATTCTTCAGTATGTAAGACTGAAGAGTTCCAGCGGCTAATCAAGAATCTGAGGAATATTAACCAATTTATACACAGGCTCAGTAAGTGGGAATAAAGGAATAAGTAACACTCTTATAAGAAAAAAGAGAATAAACAACAAATTCGGAAAAAATATCAGGATTGAAGGAAAACAGTTCTAGGGAGGAAAGAAACATTTATGAGCCTCTATAATCATATATCTTTAAAAGTGGAAAGGGAAGAATGTGCTCTAAGCATAAAACATAGCATAACAGAAAACTGGACAACCATAATATACTTTATGAAGACTTGATAAATCCTTCAAAACTGTCACTGAAGAATTCCACTGATTTCAAAGAACATAATAGTGACACAAGATAAAGAAAGCCAAAAGCTTTATAGTCACAGTTCTGTGTCTTCCATATCTTTAGCTGCCCAGCCAAAAGTTATAGTCTTAAACAAGTTTCTTATAAGAATGTGCTGCATTATTCATTTTCCATTGTAGAAATAAACAAGTGAAAAATTCCATGTGATCTTTTCAGTCTATTTTTTTTTTTCCTTTTAGGAAGAAAAAGTAGTCTTTAATTTTGCTCTTGAAAAAATCAAAGTTTTTTTTTCTGGCATTCAGCAGCCATACAAAATTAGGAAAGATTATGTAATACATTTCCCTTTAATTTGTCATGCCTTAAAAATAACAGGAAGTGAAACTCAATTTATACTCATGACATTCCATACTGATGGCACATGTCTGTGTAGATAGGTTGCTGAATTATTTACTCTTCATAAGACACAGACATTGACTGTTGATATATTCTGGAAATGTTCAATAAGAATATTATTTTTTAAATCTCAGAATACTACATAACACAAAAAATCCCCAACTTTCAATTTAAAATAGTTGTAGAACTGTATTGTAAAAAAGATTCAATAATTTTATGGAAATTAGTCAAAATAAGGCAGTAAAATTAGTTTGAAATTCCACTTGTCTTGAAAAGATCATGCAATGTTGCTCTAGAAAAGATGAAAGGTTCAAGTCCTCTTCTGACAGAAACTGGGATTGCTGTCCCTGCACACAGTGTTTATGAAATACAGGAATGGGGAAGAGAATGGGCACTTATGCTGAGGTTTCTATATGGTCACAGTGCAAGAGAAAACCTTTCCATTCACCTAATGACCTTAGGAATTCATTTATATTTTTGGCATCTGCTTTAAAGTGTATTAATGGACAATTTGAGTGCCAATTTTATAGTATCATTCCATCAAAGAAATGTGAAACAGGATTCAGTACCAACAAAAGCAGGGTATTTAAGCATCTTAATTTTTTCACTTTCACTGAAGAATTAACTCATCAGCTGCTGCTGCATGCAGGAGATTTCTCAGATATTACTTTGAGAATGGAGGAGGGTGAAGTAAGGAGTCTTAATTATCTACTCCTATCACTTGTCTTCCATAATTTCTCCTCAGTTAATATGTTACATTTAATTACACCTACAGCAGTTTATCAGAACATGAAACTAAAAATGCCATTCTCTTAAATATTTATGTAAAAACAAGGCTTTTCTAACTCAAATTACTTTGGCTTCAGCACAACTTGTTTTTCAGGATGTCTTTTCCAAGAGGGAGCCAATCAAGGTCGGTTGGCATTTTGTAGCTCTGGCAGTTACCTATATTACAATATCAAAGGAAGAAGTATGCAAAAAAAAGTATTTGTCTAGATACTCAGAGAAAATTTGACATTTCCTCCTAAAGGTTTCTTGAAAGGCATAACAGTTCTGAAAGAAGCAAAGAAAAAGAAACCTAGAAGAAATATTTAGTGCCCAAACAAGCAGCACTTCATTGATTCATTATAATCATTACCTAAAGTAACAGAAAAGTGAACAATTAAGAAGTAATTTGTGCTACCACAGATGATGCTCAGGTAAAAGCACTGACTCAGACACTAAGCCTGACAAATTGATGCACATGCAATACATTCTCCAGCTGTAAAAATGTACCTTTATCTCCTTAAGTTCTCTCAGAGATCTACACAACCCATCAACAGAATTCATGATTTCTTCATACTTGGATACAGTTTTTTCGACATACTTCTTTCCTTCTTCAATACCTACAAAAGGCAAAACAGCACAAAAGTAGAACAGAATGCCTCAAACAGACATGCAAGAACCTGAGTAATTTGTCACCCCAAGGAACTACAATTAACACATTTTTCTGTGTTTTGTTTAGCTGGAGGAGTTCTGTCATTCCTAGTAATGTGTTTTCCCAGCTTGTACTAGCTTACTTGAGATGAGTCCTCATAGTTTCTGCAGCTCTTCTCTCTGGTTAGTAACACTGCTTTAAAAGATGCTGACCTAATAAAGTGTCCCCTAAACTCATTGCAACATTATACAACTAGGAGGCACTTAGATCCCTGTTATAAGAAATACATAACAAAGGCAGGATGGAGAAGCTTTTTCCCATGTAATGACTTAAAGGACACCAAGCAGCTTCTTTCTCCTGGTGTTCCTAACCAGCTGTTGCCAAGAATCTGTTCTGTCATCTCCTTCCCTGCCAATAGGAATGTTTAAAATATTGAGAAGGCTTAAAAAATAAAAAAGGAGAGAGAAGAATAAAGAAATTATCTGTACTCTCTAAATATTCTTTCCATATTAAATTAAGAGGAATTTAAAAGTCTAGTTTGACTGCTGAATTTTTTTACTTTTACTACTTAAATAGGCTACAAAATCACTGCACATTTGGATTGTCACTTTATCTCTGGACAAAATAACTTTTAAAAGTATATGAAAATTACAAATAGGAAAAGAAAAAAGCAAAATACGAACTTTTTTGACGTCTGTGTTTTTTGGTCAACAACATTCCAAATCAATACAATTGCAAATACAGTATCTAAATAGTAGTCTACATTATCTGCTAATAAAAATTTGGCAATCAAATCCTAACAGTTATTTATTCACAGTTATAATGTAAAAAATTAATTCAGCACTGAGGTATATAATTATAATATCCTCTGGCTTCAAAGGCTTGCCTGTTAGGAGAGAGCTTAAGCCATGAAATCTTAACTCCAAGCTCATGAATATTGCAAGGACATTTTGATTTCAAGGTGAACTCAGGCTGTATACAGAAAACTAAGTAAATACCAGACTGCTGAGTATTTTAATGCTTTTACTTTTTGTAAATATTTGTTCTGAAATCCTTCACCTCTTCCAGTCAATACTTCAAAACAACATTTATTTTTTAAAATTCATTGGATTTTCTTATTAAATTAACAAGTCTGGGAGCCTGCTTGCTTCCATCCCGAGTTACTGCACTTTGTCCCCACAGAACGTCACCAGATATCTCCTCACCATATAACCGCCTAGCAAGGTCCATCATCTGCTGAATTTTTTCTTCTTGTTGAGGCACTGCAGGTTCAATAAACTTATTGAATTGCTTATAGAGACTCTCTATTGCTTCTCTGGTTTTGCACTCTGCAGAGTAGTTGCCAACTCTAATCACTGTTGCGCTCACATCTTCAAACCAAAATTGACACTGGGGGATAAAAAACCTGCATTATAATGAATTACTATATGCAGTTCAAGCTGTTGTAGAATAGACTAGATTATTCTTAGACTTTCCATAATCAGTACTATACAGTATGTCTCAAATATTCTGACTTAAATTTAAGCTGAAAACCATTTGTTCATTACTAATGGTGCTACAAGCATTAATGGCTGTTAATTTTTCATTAAACACTAGGCCCACACTCATCTCATCAGCATGGTGAGGTTATTATGTAATGGTTCTGCAAAAGCACATTTTATTTCTGAGTTCTTTACACCTTGTATATCAATTGACTGATTTCAAAAACTTCATGTTATGGCCTCACTTAGAGCTGGTAAGGGCAGAAGGGTTCCTTAAACTTAAAATACTAACAGACAGGGTTTTTGGTGTCAGCAGACAATAAAGTCACGAGGAATCTTTCTGCTGAGAACAGACCCATAATAAACATCTTTAAGAATACTCAGAACAGGAAACAATCTGGTGTTCACTCAGAACACCATTCCATCATTACAGGAAATGGCTAAAAAACCACCATTTCTAGCTACCTTTGAAATCAGCATTTAAGGGTGTTCCTATTTGCTGAAAGAGAAATTCTGAGTAAAAGGTGATACTTTACACTGATTTAAAAAAAAAAAAAAAAGAAAAAAAAAAAGAAGCAGTCTTAAATTTTAGCTTTAGGAAATAATTCATTTCTGTTAAGTAAGTGGGGAGATTGAAAATGCAAGTGTTCAATAAATATTAACAAATTGCTTTGCTAATGGTCTGTGTCCCACACTTAGATCCCTTTGGAGATAGGAATAGTGTTATTTCTAAAACTGAAGAGTGATGACCAGAATGAGCTTGCCCCATGGTAGGAGCACCAACACAATGGAGCAAGAGGGAAAATACTGTTACAATATTGCCACAAATTTTTTTTCTTTTAAGAAAGACAATGCACAAGACAGTCCTCAACAGGGCTGTCAAGACTGACAGTTTTTAACATTAAAATATAGTTATGGAAGTGTCCAATAACAAAGACTGCAGTTCAGAAAAAAAAAATAATTATAGATATATGTAAAAATTTAGTCTACTAAAAAAAAAAATATTCTTCTATTAAGTATTTTACATTTCAATTCCATCATAACATAAACCACAGTGGGTACTGATGATAACCCGCCTCTCATAATTTGACAGCTACCAAAGAGGACTTTGAGACACTTTCTGTGTTGCCTCAGAGCTTCCTTTGAGAAAATGAGCTCACAAGTATCATCATAGACATGCTGGATGCCTATGGAAGTCATATGGTCATACAGAAGTGGAGACCCCAAGATGCATCAACAGAGTCACACTGCACATTTATTTCCCTCTTTCACCACAAATTTAGAAAGAAACAATTAAAAAAAACCCCACTTTTTTAGCAATTTATTACTTTTGGAAAGTACAGATTAACCTTGAGGCAGTTAAAGCGCTTTTATCTCTCCCTGTCCTGGATCATTATTACAGCCACAGTGGGGATGTCAGGTTTACTAATACCTCTTTCATCATCTGCTGCAGATGCTCCATGAGATCCAGATTTTGCTTGTAATCTTCCACAACCACGTTAAAGTCATTCAGCTGTTTCTGTAAGTCAAAGATTGAGCCCAACAGAACTTGAACTTTAGCATTAGGCTCATTTGCAAAAGGGTCAACAACTTTCTTCTCTAAATTATCCATCTTCTTTTTAAGAATCTGTTTAAGAAATATAGCAGTGTTAAATACTGCAACAAAATGTGAATATTTTTAGAAATTTAATATTAAAAAGCAGGGGGAAACCATACAAACATATTTCTTGTCCTATGTTTTAAAAATTACAAGCTGCTCTTTCAAAAATCAAAGGAAACTGGAGGGCCTCTGCAAAGCTGATTAAAATTGATATAAATTATATTTATTAAAAGTGTAATTGAGCCAAGTTTTTTCAGCTTAAAAATAAACAAATATCTGTAGTAATAAAACATGGTCATGCATGACTTGCAACTAAAAAGGCCATTGGAAAAAGAGTTTCTGGTGAATGCAAAAAATGGGTGAGACTAAGAGGGTTCTAAGGTGCAAATTAGCATGATCAACTCCAGGCAATGAAGGCTCTGAAGAAGAAAGTTCATCTTATAGGATGAAATCAGAAAGACAAGAGAGGAGCTTGATGCAAGACATGATTATTTTGGGTTACTCTAAGGAGAAGAAAGACTAGGTTACACAACAGAGGTAAGAAGAATAAAAGATTAGATGGAAAAAAACGAAGAATTAAAAGAGTGAAGTCAGGAATTGAGTTAACATTGTTTCACTGAAGTGGCAGAGTAACAGGAATAGAACAGGGAAAAATGCGAGTCAATGACAGACAGGAAGGATACAATGAGAAAAGAAAGACAGAAGTGCACAATAAATTTTGTGATGTGCCACTCTCCTGTAACGTGTTTGGCATAGGCCAAGTAATTTGACTGGTGAAGCATTTACCAAGCCTAGAATTTCTATTACCTGTAGCTTCTCTGCATAGGTATCAACTTGCTGAATCTGTATTTTAAGTACTTTCATATTTCGAGCTTTTTCAGTTTTCTTTATATAGTTAAACTTCAAATTGTTGAATTTCTTTTTGAGATCCTTAAATGATTCTCTGAGCTGCAACAGTGAAAACGTATTAGTTAGTAAAAAAAAATAAATCAGCACACATCAATTTATATTTTTTCAAGAGCTATTTAATGGACAAATTAAACCCTGAAAATTTAATACAGAAGTTAGTAATACTATCCCATCTCATAAAGCATCCTTAATTCCTCAGAATTTCTTTACATTAATGGAAAATCATAATCTTGCTAAATCAGCATTTTTGCATTCTGAATGAAAAGTACTGTTTCCAGAATAACTGGGGCAAAAAAAGTATTGGAACAAGGGATGAGATTATTGCTCAGACAATGAAATCTATCTATGAAATAATCCTGTCCAGGAGCTTCCACTGCTTCTAACTAGAGGTAGATACTCTTCACATACTTTAGTCCATTTCGTAGAAATGGTAGCCATGTAATTGTCCCATTCCTCATCCCTTTTTCAAAAGTCCTGCTTCTGAAAAGAAATTGTACATGGGCTTAATTTTATACACTGTGCAAGTCCAAATGTCATAGTACAATTACAGCACACAAAGAGGAATACAGCTCTTTGCAGGATCAAGAATGACCACCTGACTTCCAAATAACCACGCTCACAGTATGGCAGCAGAGAGATCCTGCCTGGCAGATACAGAAAGCCTTGCCTTGCTACTGCTAGATGTACTCTGGAGAATACTTTCACCAGCCAGCACTGACTTGCTGCAACAAGCCCAGCAGCAGGGAAAATTATTCCTACAATAATACAAATTAAAATTAGCTAGAAGGTCCAATTATGACGCATCCACGCCTTTCAATACTTTTCAGATTAATTCATACCAGCTACCTGCTATTAAACCTACATATTGAATTTGTTCTAAAACTCTTTTTTTTTTTAATTGGATGGAATATCGCTACACTTTCTTTAATCTACAGAAAATATTATAATGTGCCAGAATGATAGGAACTACACTGATGAAGCCCCAGAGAGCTGCAATTTCATTTACACACATATGGATCAGACACATTGCCAATTTACCAGAAAGAGTTTAACACATATCAAAAAGAAGATCCATATTTTATTAACTCATATTTTAAACTCAATGTTTACTTATCATGGGAGCTGGTTATTATATAGGGTTGTTATATTCTTTATCTTTTCTTTTCATGATAATTATGTTTCCTTTAATATTGTCTTACAAGTGGGCTTTAAATAAACCATGTCACTTTTTATTATCAATTTTATATAAATAAGTATATCAAAATTATTTAATTAAACCATTGCTAAAGGTCTATGAAATTTTTAAGCAGTTTTCCTTGTTTTTTTTTTTCTCTGAAAGCCAGGCAACTTCCAGTTTTATTCAACACTTTAAAAACTCCTTTCAGATTTTATTTTTTAATTTCTTTAAGCAAGAGATTCAAAAATCAGACAAGTATAAATCCCACTTAAAATACTGATTTTAAGTACTGACTATTTTAATTATGTTGCAATTCCATATCACATTTTCAAATTATTTGTAATAAATACATAAAATTTGAAATGGAAGAATATAAAAATGATGACAATATTGGTTTGAAGAATTTTAGATCCTTTAGGTAGATATTATTTTGCTTTTAGGATAATGTATAATAATAATACATTATTATTATACATTATACATATAAAATAACATTTATAATACATATAAAATAACAATAATATAATAATATATTTGTATATAATAAATAAATGATGTACAAGTATATTTATTTAAAGATGCTGATGTAAAGTAATGCAGAAGTTCTAATGCTTTAGGATCTGTTACTCAAGACACACAAATGAAAAGAACTTATTTAATTAGTGTTAACAACTTCAGGTCAAATCCACAACTGGATATCTAAATATGTATTTGAGGCTTTTTTTAGTATTAAAAAATCCTACAGACTTCACCCTGCCCCCCTCCTCCTTCCTGCCAAAAAATCCAGGGAGTAATGAAGGCTTATATTGCAGACACTGTTATTGGAACAGCTAACAATCAATCATTGTTATTATTATTATATACTAATGTTAATCCATCAAGGGATATATTTTTCATTTTCATTTCATCTAGTGGGATGTTGCCACATTATTTCAGCAGTGAATAAACAGATGGTGTTCACTCAGTGTAATGGAAAGGGAATTCTATCACTGGCCCTGTGATCTCCAATTAGTTTAAGCTCTTTATCCCACCTAAGTACATAGAATAATAAAGTCCATCTAAAAGCCCTCTGTTAATATAATCATTTGTGCAGAACAATATTTTTTTTATTCAGAGCACAAAAGTCTTATTTGCTGCTTCAAGTTTGCGGGAAAGAAAAGATGATGAGTTTATTTTAGTTTATCTCACTGGCTTGTGCACGTACAAACTAAGTAATTTATAAGGCCAGAGGCTCTCCTCATAGCAGTATGTGAAATTAAATCTCCTTGTTTCAGATATGATGGCTCGTGTGTCAAAGGTCTGCAGCTGCTGTCACTCTTCTCTTTCAGCCTCAGTGGAAAAACCAGATTCAGCTCTGACTTGTACACCAGACTGCATTTGCACAACTCCTGTTATCATCAGCATTCTTACCAAGGACAGTGTGTGGCTCCCAGTTTTTAGAAATCTAAGCATATTTCAGTTTTGCAAGATTAAATGATAAATACTGAAGGGACTATGTATCCAAATAGCTTCAGTGACTTCAGCCCACTGCTTTGATGGAACTTTGTACCTCTTCTATTGTGTCATAGTCTTTAATCAGGCGGCTGCTCCTAACTATAGTTGCCCTGTCATGGGTGGAGAATGATAGTGGAGGAGAGAGGTTTAAGTAGCAATTGTTTCAATTTATCTCAGGACAACAAAATAAATGGAAAAATCAAGTTATAAAATGCTTTAAACTTTTTTTGTTAACAGTAGCTTTCCAGCAAATGCTTTGATTGCTGTGTTAGCCACTCTAGAAAGAACTTCAATGTTGTTAATCCCTCACTTTTAACTTTCTATTCATAAACAAATCTTTTCATAGCATCAATAATCAAAACACCCCATAAAAGCAGGTTGCTGTAAACAGATATTTAAAGTCACAAAGATTAAGAAACAGTCAAACAAAAAGTTGAAAAAAATATAAATAGATGCTGTTCAAGTCATTAATGGCTACTTTATTCCTGGGTCAACAATCAGAATAAATTACAAGGTGAGAAATGTGGCTACATATCAGTTCCTACTGACCTGTGAATAAAGATAGCTCATTACCATTTATGGTTAAAATCCATATTTCCAGTCATATCTTTTCATAAGTGTATAAATAGTGAAGAAGAGTGAAGAAGTGAAGTAGAAATGTGTTATAAAATAGTATATAAATAGTTATAAATAGTGAAGAAGAAATTAATTGACTGGGAGGAGCTGTGAACCCACTCCAGCATCTGCTGCTCTTTTGTTGCTAGTTTTATGCAGACACGCATAAGCGTTATTTTTGAAGTGATCACCTGAAGAAAAGGCTTTTTCATGGCAAAAGCTATCATGTGTGATTAACTGTGTCACTTAGAATGCCCTGAGCAAATCCTGTGCAGAATTCCTGTATCCAGTGTGTCAGTGTACCCGAGGCTGAGCTCAAATGACTGCAGCGTAACACAGTGGAGGTGCAGCTCTTCAGAGGCTGCTACCCAAACTCCCTCGTGAAACAAGAAGTCCCAGCTGGCAAATAAAGATCCCAAAGATGAGCTTTCCTCATACTTCTCAGAGATGTTAAGGACATAAATACTTATTTTTTGCCTTTTCAAATTCTCTTGAAATTAGAGAAGGCATAGAAAACACATGTATTTTAGCATGTATATAGCTTCTCCAAAGCTGTTTCAAAACTCATGCTATATATTCTCATCTATAAATTTCAGTATTTGTTTCCTTGTTTCTTATAGAAGCACCAATATGTTACAAACACAGGGAACTTGCTAAGTCCTCTAAGAATCTCTTCAAACTCCACTGAGTCCTAAGCCCTAATTCATATGCTGTGTTTACACAGTAAGTCACATCAAACATAAATTAATGTATTTACAACAGAATCCCAAATAGTTTCAGTCAGCTTAAAAGTTTGCTCTGTAAACCGAGAAATCACTACTAAATTATCTGTTTGGCTGTTTATTTTGTGACAGCCATGAACAACTGCTACTTGCTGCTGGCACATGAAATATTTATTTGCTTAGACACAGTAGATAGTAAATAAATTGTTAGTTTAGACAGGTCTGTTACATACTACCAATATTCAATTCCTGATGATAAAATAGAGAGAATTTAAAATACTGAAGGTAATACACATAAATAATATTCTTGAAGTAGTCTAGTGTCTGTTTCTTGATCCCTAAACAGAATTAGTCATAAATACTTAATGAAAAAAAAAAAAAAAAAAGAAGAAAATGATAGTATATTTATGCATATGCAGATACATTAGCCAAATATTCTATGCTAACCTATAATACATTCATGTTCTATGCTAACCTATAATACAAAAGGAACCTAAAGAAAATGTTTTCCACATGCCAAATTAGTATATTTCTGTTAGTTTATGTACAAGATTTAATTAGATTTGGGGATGACAAGTTTTAACTTAACCAATTAACATAGCTTTCCCAACTAGAAAAAAAATATAAACTAAAAAACCCCAATAGTGAACGCTGTATTTGCTATGCAGTTATTTTACAGAGAGTATCCAATAACTACCAGAAGACAAAAGATTTTGCCATATAGGGCATGTGGTGAGTAACCCACCTCTGATGCGACTTTTCATTTAAATTTGAGAGACAGAAGATTTTTTCCTTTATTTCCTGCTTTCCCTTATAGTCTAACAAGCAATAATAGAAAAATATAACAGGCAAAATAGCAAATAACAAGCAAAAAATAGGAAAATAATTCTTCTTAGAAGGGAGTCACATTTGGTCCCAGAACCAATGGACAGAACCAAGAGATTCTTTTATTTAACAGCGTGTGTGAATACAGCCAGCCTTACATACATACTCCTTTTCTTCAGCAAATTTGAGGGGCTTTCAGTAAAAACCTAGAACACTTTATTTCAAACCTCAAATATTCTGATTCTGCCATGACACTGTGAGGTACAGTGGGATTTCTTGTTTAGATACTTCATGCTTCCTTCATTTTCTTTTACAGCATGGTTCCCTCTGCCAGAATGTTTCTCCTAACCACCTCCTCTTCCCTGTTACCTCTTACCATCAGACAGGGAGTTACAGAAGACCAGTGTGAAACACCCTCAGCTTATAACTGGAAGTGTAACTCACATTCAAAGAAATCTTCTTTACTAAAAATTTTTTTCAATTTCAAATTATCTTTTTTGTGAAAATGGATACTTTTCACAAACACACAAAATACTTCTCTAAAATAAAAGAAAACCCAAACAATAATTTTCTCATAAAAATAGGAGAAAAATCTCAGTCACCTCTTCTTTGGTGATTTTCAGAAAATACGGTCTCTGTTTACTTAGGTGTGGATTTACTCAGCAAAAGATAACAAGAACATGTAACTTTCAGTGTCTTGTATTTTTATTACATGTGCTTCATGCTACAGGGAACATTAATGTGAAATCCTTCCAGCTTCAAATCCACCTTCTATGCTTCACAGATGCAGAGGAGTACAATCTACAGAACATCAAGTATAGAGCCCATCAGCCTCTTATTTTAATGGATCACTCTGGGAAAGTTAGTTCTTTGAAAAGTTTTTCCTAAATTAATTTTTGTGGAGACATCTAATGAATGTAGCTTGCTAATTTGTGGATTTATTTGTATTTGGCCTACCAAGATGTTACATTGATAACCATATTACCTGAGTAATTATTCCTAAGTTCCATAATGCTAAATTCTAATTTCTTGTGCCAGTGAGAATTTCCTTTCCTTCTAAAATTTTTCAAGTATCATATCTTTTGTTTCAAATTTTTCATTTGAAAAAATGTTAGTACTAGATTATTCTGAACTTTTCTTTGAAATACTGAAATATTTTAATAAATACATTGTTTCCAATGGCCTGACATCCACAATGTGTACAAATTCTACTTTTGTTTAAAACTTTAGCTTCATAAGAAAAAATTATGAAGACTCATATTTCAGATGAAGCTGGCTGAGCTGAAAGCCAAATAAAATATAGTTGTTCTATTTCCAGTCCTTTTGGTACAGTGAAAGCATTTCATTGCCAGCCCAACAGCTTGATAGAATCCTGAACAGCAGAGCCATGAACCATAGATTACTGTTGCTGCTGCCTAAATCCAAGGTTGCTGCTAAAATGAAAGTCTGTTTTTGCATGTACATATAAAGCATTTAGGGGAATGGTAAACAGTAATGTATATTATGAAACACAACAGCTCTTTTAAAAGTCATTAAATGTGTTGGGATTCATCCCATTTACCTCATTTATATCCTCCTGAGTGGTGCAGCGTTGGAAATACTGTGACAGTTCTTCCTCATACTTATCAGCTCTGGAGCTCCAGTTTATGCTATCACACTCAAATCTAGCAAGTTCTTGCTTCAGATTCTTTACTGAAACATTCAAGCAATTCTAACGAGGTAAGAGACAAAGAAATTTATCAGTCTCAGGAAATATATTGATTTAACCAATCCAAAATGAAAATTACTGTGGCAAAACGTGCACAGTCAGCCACAATGGGCTAAAGTAAACTATTAAACCTTTACTGGAAGGAGAGCAAGGACATAAAAGTTTCAGGCAGTCTGGGGTGTAGTTTTGGGTCAAAGCCACAGCCTAAAGGTGGTGTCTTCTCTGAGCAAAGAGGGAGTGACCTGCTCCAGCCCTTTGCCACCTGGAGAACAGCTCCTTTCTGCCACCCATCACTTTATGGTGTCTGAAGGGCACAGTGCCAATATGAGTAATCTAGCCAAGTCAGAAGGAAAGTTTTGTTTTCTTAGTAAGTGAATGAAAATTCTTCCCTGAATAAATAATTCCTTTCTAAACTGATATCCATCCTGTCACACAAATCAGTCTTGAATCCACTGATAAGGTAACACCATCATTACATTTTCTCTTCTGTTCTTCTGTTATCCTTTCTTTATATGAGAAGCTTGCAAAGCAGCCTTTAAAAGGTAGCAGGATTGTAATGTAAAGATTCAAGAAATCGCCATAGGGGCTTAAACTTCACAAAACATACTAAAGTAAATTATGGTTTATTTTTTTTCCAAGCAATGATATTTTAAGATTAATATCCTTAAGGGTCTCTCTGTATTTTTCTCAGAGTAGTAAAACATACTTGCACACCTAAAATCCAGCCAAGTCCAATAATCTTTCATATTTATCCTTGATTTCATAAATCATTCTACTTGTACTCACATATTGCTGCACTGCAGACAAGATGTCCACTCCCTGGGTAATAAGTAGAGTATATAGCTGTCTAATATGTGCATGTTTCTCCTGAGAATTCACAAGGTAGGCTTTAGCCTGGTGCACATTTTCAGGATCCCCATGTATTTCAGGAATATCCAGTTCTCCTGATTTTGATAGACATTCCAGCTGAAAAATACAAAAAAGAAAATCGATGCCTATTTAAAATAAATCTTTTTCCTTACCTTTGGGTTTAAGTAATAAAAATTGCGTTCAAATCCAATTTTTAAATTCTAGCAGTTCATGCAGTTTTAGATCCAAGATTTTAATTGTGATCACCAGGATGATTAATCTTATTTCTTTGGGAAAAAGGAAAGAAAGGGACCAAAACCAAAGAGAGTTTAACTACAACGGAAAGAATGTATATTTTAAAATGTTTTACTCACTTCTTTTTTAATATGATGGAATTTGACTGTCTTGCTGAAAATCTCATCATATTCTATCATTGCGTCCTTTACTGTTTGATGGAAATGAATAAGCTCACTTATTCTCTCAGAATTCTCTTTCACAGGAAATCCTTTCTGGCTTGGCAATTCCAATAATTTTATCAGGTACTCAAGCTCAGCATTCAGTTGCTAACAAAAATCAGAGAAGTTACTCCATTTGCACAAACACAATTGTAATTTTTCCTTTACATTTCATGAAATAACCATCTAACAATGGTAAATTGCCTTGGGGAGAAGTCAATGCCCTGCACTTTAAAACACACAAACATTTCCTCCTGGAAAACTGATGTAAAACAGAATGTCTGGTGTAAATGAGGATGTGAAACTTTATGGGACCAGAAAGAGCTTTCAAAGCACCCTTCACTCCACTAGCTTGGTTGCTCACCTCATAGTGTGGTTTCATTTGGTTCAACTTTTTCTGTAGTTCCAAAACAATTAAAAGGTCAGTTCCAAGGTCAACTGGTACTGCAAGCTGGAGAGCCTCTTGAAGAATCTCTAATCCACGGGTAGTCTAAAAGAGAATCAAAAAGTTCAGCATTTCTAACTGCAATAAATTTAAAAAAAAAACCCCAAAATTTAAAGTCAAACCTAAATTTGCAACAAAAACCTTCCTCAAACCAGGCTCCCAAATGCTGTCAGTAAAGCCTCTCTGTCACAAACCTCCTGAGTGACAAGGGGGATAAGATATCTTTAAGACAGCATGAAAAGACAACTCAGGAGCCAAGAGTGCAGGACCCACAGCTCATTATTTCTGTGATAACAGATGTGCTGGTGCACTGCTGAGCTGCCCTAGAGATACAGCAGCTACAAGCCTAGCTGGTGTTTCTGTTAAGGAACACTGCAAACCCTCCCTGTGCCAAGAAGGTTTCAATCCTCTTTCTGTATGAACCTGGATACTAGGAACTATTAGGACACAGTGTGTTTAGCAACTGTTCAGTCTCAAAAGAAAATGGTGATTTTAAAAAGAAAAAAAAAAATAATTTCTGGTAAAACATTGATTAAACTTCATTAAAACTTAGAATTCAAAGTGGAGACTTGAACTTTTATGCATTTGAGTAAGGGAAAAAAGATAAAAACAATTCATGATTCGTGAGGAGTGACTGACAGAACAGGGAACAGACTATGGACAAGAACTGTATCTTACTGATCATCACTCTTTATTGAATAATACCTATCATAGTTCATCAACTATGAGAGAGCCACAGACAAGCTAATAGCAATCTAGAAATATTTACCACACTTGCTTTCTTCCTTGCTATTTTACTTACGATTTTTAGTTGTTCTTTAAATATCTGGCACTGTTGCTTGATGGGTTTTACTTGAGTAATTTTAAAATTCCAGATTGCCCAAAGATGAGACAGCTCCTTCCTTTCTTTATTCAGATTAATAATGATATCTTCTGTTACTTTTATCGATTTTTCCACTTCTAATATTAAGCTCTCATTTACCTGGCAAATAAACAGACACATTTTTTTCCACGCTTGTTTTTATAACAGACAATGAAAACCTCATAATTTTAAATAAAGTTTCATAAAACCTCTACTATTTTAGTGTAACTTTTTTAAAAAAAATTATACTTTTAAATACACCTTTCCCTTAATATTGTCTAGAAATAGGCACAGATTGACAGAATTTGTAAACAGAGGACATATATAAAGCTGGAATTTAAAACATAGAACAGGTCAGTAATGACTGGATTATTGCCATCTGATGTCTGTTTCACACTCAGACAAAATAAAAGAATTTCTGACTACACAGAAGTACCCAAAAAGGCCTTTTGGAGAATAAATAGCAACTGGAAAACAAAGAAGGTGAAGAAAAGACCATCCCTTTGTGTTGATAAAAAAAGCAGCACAGGAGGGATAAAGTGTTTAGTATTTCAGTATTTGGTATTTTTTCCTCTTTTCAGTAGACCCTCTCTGAGAAATACCAGAAAACGTGGTAATGACATTTCTGGTTTTTCCATTTAATTATGGTTTTTTGTTTTTTTCTAAGAGAAGTTGTGTTTGTAAATTACTAGTATGATCCATATCTTCCAGATATTTAAAAGCTACAGTCTGGGAATGTGATGGGAACAGAGTAGTAGAAAATATGGTGACAATACCCCGGTGTTTAGGGAGGTAATGTCTGAAGATTTTAAGTGACTTTGCCATTACTCTGTCTTTGCTTGGCAGCCTCCAGCAGGGACACACACCCTGCAGCCACACAAACAGCCTGAGCACCTTCCCTCCCTCAGCTGCATCCTGCTGCAGCTTACCAACACCACCTCCCTTCCCAGCTTATCGTGGAACTGCTCCCCAGTCTGTCCTATAAAAGCTGAAAGGACAGCTGGGTCTTCAGGCTGTCCTCATTAATTTGGATTAATTTAGCAGGTGTAGTTTAGGGAATGACTGCACATCTCAAACGATCATCTCATGAAGGGTTGTTGGAAAATTGAACAGGGATGCCTAGGCAGTGTAGCTGTTGAACAGAATGTAAAGACACAGGGAAAGATCATCTGCAAGGAAGTAGCTCTGACATCCACTTCTTTACAAGAATTCATACACTCAGTCAGTAAAGACTCCCTGCCTCTAAGTGGAAGTAAACTTAATATTGTACTTGTGTATATGCTGCTTTTAACATGAGAAAACAAATATGATCATGTTTTACATTTGTATGCATGGACTGGGTCAATAAGGGCTCTGACACTGCTAACCACAAAACTTTTTATATTACCATAAGCACTCAAATCCTTTCTTCTTCTGAAAATATATATTAGCATTAATCCCTTTAAAACTAGGTACACAGTCCATCAGACATAGAATTAGAATTGGACTTCATCACAGGCAAGTAGAAAATATTCAGTATAGTTTATCAGATTATACTCACCACATTTACTAAATTAAGAAAATAGCAACCCATACTTTGGGTGGAAAAAGTCTTCTTTATAGTCTCTTGCCACTGAGTATTAGCTGACTCTATTGCAATTTTATTTTCAGTCTCTCTGTTTGTTGGTAGAGGTTTTGAATTATAGAATTCCTTTAGATTTTTAATATCATCATTTACCTATAGAAAGACATTAAATAAATATCAAAAAACAAATCAAAACTTGAGATGCTATAATCGGAAGTTTTAGAGATATAATAAATTTGAATAGCATCCTCAGAATCTTTTAATTTTAAGATCTATGAGTCCCTAAAATATTTACAAACACCAAATAATAAAATAGTTTTAAATAACTTGCCAACCAGTATGTGACAAATAGACAGGTGCCAGCAATTATCTCAATTTCTGTCACATATGGATTTTATGTACCAGTATATCAATGCACAGATTTTCATTGATCTGCTTAATATGAAGTAACTGAATTTAGCAATAATCAGAAGTAGACAATACAATTTTTTTTGTAGTTTATCATGCAATAAATAAATCCTACAACTAATTTTATCTCATAGGTTCCATTCCATCCTCAATTTCTTTCTAAATATTAAAGAACTGCTACCATATCATAGAATCTTAAAATGGAATCCAAATCAAAATTAAAATTAACACGTTTAGCACAATTACGAGAATTATATTGGTTATTGATTGATTATGATTTGAGCTAGAGCTGGTTGTTGTTTCATTTTTAAATCCAAACATATGAATTAGCATGTCAGTGTAAGATAGCAACAAAGATCAGTGTAAGATAGCAACAAAGATCCCTATGAACATCTCATAGGACATTTTTAAAAGTTATATGAAGCAAATCTGAATTTAATATTTAAATATTCAGAATATTAATTTAATATTCAGAATACCTATATGGAAGCATTTTTATAATGTATTTAATAAAAGAGTGCACATGTGCAGAGGAGAAAGATCTAAATAAATTGCAATCCTTACTACAAATTTTTCAATTGTAAGATTTTTTACAATCTAGTCACAGAATAAACAAGTAATCCATACCTCTACAGCTGACTGTAAAAAGGCCACATAAGTTTCTAGAATTTCTAGCTTTGAACTAATATTATTTTCAATTCTTTTCAGTTCCTTATTCAGAAAGTCAGCTCTGCTAGAAAAAGCTGCCACCTGCTCAGGTTCCAACTCTTCCATATTTTTGATGATTCCTTCAGCTGCTTTCAGTTCACATGAAGTTTCCTATCGAGGTAGAAGCATAGGGAAAAATATATATATAATGACTGGAACGGACTTTTGAATATCAATATCACACTGTTTATTTTCATTAGGATTGCTTTCTTATGTATAATTTAATTACTTGTTTGAAGAAGAACCCACAATGGAGCTTAATTCTCAGAAATAATAATTTATTTCCTAAAAATGATAGGTGTAGTTATTGAAATAGCTATTTTGAAAGCTAGTGCATCACAGTCTCCAGAAGGAGTAGTTAGAAGAGGTGTATAGTTATAAGAGTGCATATATCTGTCAGGGCAAAGTAGACACTGCAGCAAACAAAAGTAACACCCTGTCATGCAAAAATTTGGCAGAAAAGACACTTAAAACTATTATAAAGTCTTGAGGAACAAAAATATGTTCCTGTTTATCTGCTGAGATTTTAATATTGCTACTATGTGCTCTTCAGAATTGTATTAAAGTGAATTTTATTTCCACAGATGCTGTACAGATCCATCCCTTGGACCCCATCAGCTGTTGCCTGAAGCAAGAAGGAACTCTGCAGGGGTAATGGAATTTTAAGTACTGAAAATACATAGGATACTTCTAAAATGCACACTGCCATGTTGTTCAGCTTAGGCTGAAATATGCACCCATGCCAAGGGTGCATGGAAGGGATTCAAGTGGTTTTAACCCACTTTCAGATACTGCAGGGCTGATATGGGAGTGGGAAAGGCCCTGGGTGTGACTTAAGAACAGCCTCCTCACATATGTCACAGGGCTGAGCACTGCTCTCCGTCAAGGGCTGCACTCCCAGCAGGACCAGTGGATCTCCTTACTGCCCCTTCACAGTTTCTCTAAATGAGAGCTACTTCTTTTGGTTTTTCGCCAGTTCATCCCTTATACTTGGCATAATAAACCACAAAAAGGTTTTTCTCTGACTCTGGCTGCCTAGACAATTATTAAACCTGCTGCCTCATGTAGGAGAAGCAATCCACATTTGAAGAGTCTTCCTATCAAGAGTTGGTATGAGAATCCTGAGGCAGGAACAAATAACACAGTGAGATTGAGACAGGGGAGAAAAACAGTGGTTTAAGGACTGTAATGCTATCTGTGATTTTGTTTATTAACTACAGTTTTAAAACAAACCACAGATCTATTTTCTTTACAAGAAACTCTCAGCCTCTCACCTTATTTAGAACTACACACAGGAAGCATTTGCTTCTAAAAACACTTAACATTACTGAAAGGTTTCTTACCTTTGTTTGTTTGGCCAGTTCAAGGTGTTTGTTCAAAGCTCTTTCTGACTCACACAAATACGAGCCAATCTCCATACCAGCTGCGAGCATCGGGGCGAGTTTTTTAATTGATTGTGACACCTTTATTTGAAAGTATTATTCACATGGTTAATTTATATAAGTAGACATCATAAAACTGGTATAAAATATCACTTTTTACAGAAACAAATATGATGTAACACTTGTCTGTTGGTGCATAGAATATGTTTCTGGCTCTAATGTCATGGTATAAACCCAGCTGGCAACTAACACCACACAGCTGCTCTCTCTCTCACACAAACACACACACACACACACACACACACACAGCCCTCAACCCCAAATGGAGGGATGGGGAGAAGAAATGAAGAAAAGGTAAAACTTGTGCTTTAATATCATGTATAGTCAGAGAAAGACAAGAATTAAAGGAAGAAAACTCTACTGTTTCTTCAACAGGTGTGATCAAAACCCCTTCTTTTTTGCTGTCATTTTATTGACAGTGCTTTTCTGTACCCTAAATATCTGAGGCTTGTGATTTCAATATGGCACAACTGCATTATAATCTTGCTATTATAACCCTGGCAGAAATATTTTGATTCTACTCCAGGATTTTTTCAGATAGTACATTTAAAACTTCTCTAACAAGGCAAGAGACCTATTTTTGTGCAGAATTCCCTTCCACTGTCACCAAGATATTATGTATGCACTATGATGACAAAACAGATTATGAAGAGCACAGGTAGATGTTTCCAGACACAGCACACATACTTATTATTAGACATGTGAATTTGCATCTAACATTTTTCTCAAGAACTGTCTGCTAACTGAGGTTCAAACTTTATTATATGAGGCTGAGGGGCAACTGAATTTGGCAACAGGTTCTTTGGGATACTTTGCTTTAGAGAGTTGGGAACAAAGTCATTGGAACAAACTGCAGATTGAAACCTTATGTTCAAGTTGAGGTTTATATTTTAAGTAAAAATTGCCTTCATAATTTAACTTTTAGGTGAAGATTCACAACACGATAGTGACATCATTTCTATACACATAAATGGTATGGAAAAGGGCCAATTTGTAGCAAATTGCATTCACCTTTGATTGAGAATGGTTCATTATAATCTTCATGCAAATACAAAATATCAGATTGCAGACTTAATTATTCAGTCATTAAGTTTGATTTACTTTTCTGGTCTACACTCCTAGTTTACTTCATATGAACTTTGCTAAAATACTATACTTTTTTAATTTGAATTTACACATGGAAACTTATTTAGTAGCTATTTGTCTATTCCATCTCTGACAAGTCATTTAAAAGGTCTGTAGTACTATATGACATTCAAGCATTTAAAGAGGGTTATCATGTCCTTGATGCATCAATTCCTTAATTAACAAAAGGAATTTTTATAGTGAATAGAATATATTCTCCTTCAGATTTACTGAAAATTTGCTGTGGTTCAGTCACCATGCTTATTAACCCCCAGTTTTGCCACACTTTTATTTTTATCTTCAACCACATAAAACAGAGGACAGAAGCAGTATAAGAAACCTGCTTACAGGTCACAGGACTGATTGCTCAATTCTTTGCCAAAAGAACAAATTATAATAGTCCACTATCCAAGCAAATCCATGCTTAATTTAACATCACTGATAAAATGTTCTCATGGAAAGGAGCTCAGTTTTTCAGAACAGCTTTCAGTTCCTTTGTGTTGATAAAAGCATTCTGCATTCTAACCACAACTGTGCTTACTTGCTATTATTTGCTTCAATTTCAATATTCACTACAACTAAATTATGGAAACACAATGCACTGTTGATGAATGCATTAAGAAGATGGGCTACAGTGATGATAATAATCATCACAGAGATGATCAGGATGCTGGAGCACCTCTCCTGGGGTAACAGGCTGAGAGAGCTGGGGTTGTTCAGCCTGGAGAGCAGAAGACTTTGGGAAGACTTTATGGGAGACCCTTGTGGTACCTAAAGGGTTCTGTAAGAAAGCTCGAGAGTGACAAGTGACAGAGCAAGGGATCATGGCTTCAAACTGAGACAAGGTAAGTCTAGATTAGGTACAAGGAAGAAATTCTTCACTGAGAGGGTGGTAAGACACTGGCACAGGCTGCCCAGAGAAGCTGTGGCTGCCTTGTCTCTAGAAGCATCCAAGGCCAGGCTGGATGGGGATTTGAGCCACATGGTCTAGTGGAAGGTGCCCTCGGCCATGACAGAGAGGTTGGAATGAAATGTTCTTTAATATCCCCTTCAACCCAAACCATTTTATGAATCTATGATGTACCTTATTCAGATGACCTTCAAGTGAGGCAGTCCATTGTTGTTTCTTCAAAGTAAGTTCTTCATAACCTGGACACTGGCTGTTTAATTGATCTACTTTTTTTTGGACATATTCCATCATTTTCTGAATTCCTGCTACCCAAGAGCTAAAATGGAATGGTAGAATTGTCATTTATTTCTTATTTTTTGCTCAACATAGAGGATGATTATAATTTTAAAAAAAATAAACAAACCCCCCCTCATTCTGTTGATTTGTATGATGACTAACTTATGAATTTGAAACTCTTACCCTTAAAGGAAAATAACCAAGAGAAATATTAAAATTAATCCAAATAAAATTGATAATTAGTGAAACACAGGACTGGAATTTCCAAAGAAATCATTTGTCTCAGTGCCTAAGGTAGACTCACAAGACAGATACATTAATTCTCACAAGACATATAGCCTGATTCAATGAGAAATAGCTCACATCACTTTTCACTCTAGCTATACTATCTAAAAACTAAAATGACAAATAGATGAGTTTAAAAGAGAAAATATATGGCATACCCATTCTACTTTAAAAAGAATGTTTTCTTTGGACTCTAAAATATTTCAGTGTTTTTACAGTAGCTGAAAAAAGAATGTCATATACATTCTAAGTCAACCTTTCCTTAAGGGTGTTGTTTTAATGGGAGAAGAAACAACACCAATTTACAAAACAGTGGCATGCCTTATCACTTAAACCACAATATCAGGGGAACAATTCAGAACCTGAATAACTGAGGCAGTCTGCTTTAGATTGTAAAGGAATTACCTCATACAACTAAGAACGGAAGTTTTGATATTAACCCACTCTTCCCACATATCAAGTTATTTACTACTTAAATTTATATTCATCATAAGAATTTTTAGAACTGATATGTTCAAAATAAGCTTTTTCATTACTGAAGTTCATCAGAAACTTATGTTAATACCTGTGAGAATCTGCTTTATTAACTAATGTTTGTCCCTTTTGCATGGTAGTTGCTGTACAACCCATAATTTCTTTCTGCAATTCCTTGTACTTCAGTGTCAATATAGGTAAATGTAAGCCTTCTGAAATAGAGATTTTATGGTAATTCTCTATACTTTCAAGACCATCAAGTACCTGAAGAAAAAAGAAAAGCATATGTTATCAATACTTCTGTTGTTGGAACTCTCCTTGGAAATTACCTGGTTTTAAAACTTCTATAAATGATCTGAAAAAAAAATACAGGGAGAACTTTTGATCTTTGGGGACCCTAAAATATGAACTTTTCTAAATAGTCTTTTAACAGAAAGATTTTGGACATAAAGTTGCAATATTAATAATACTGATTATAATTAGCCCCTGTGGAGATCAGTGCAAGTATAGATAGACATTGCTTCTGGTGTCCACAGAAAAAGAAATCTTAAAGCTCAATTCTTGGCAAATAAATATTTTCCAAATACCTTATTTAGAAACCAAGCACTCAATATACTTAAAGAAAAAAAAAATATAATGCATTTTTGAATGGATTTGCCATTTTGGATAGAAGCTTGAGGCAAAAAGTCATATAAAAAAGGTAATTGGATTTGCAATTTTCCACTTCAAATTGTTTAGCCTACTGTTTGCATAATCCCACACCCACCAGCCTTCAAGAGCACACTCATAGTTTTATTGACAGGTTATTATTACAGACTTGGCTTCTTACCAACCTTGCCAGCAGCATGAAAAAAGTCATTGGCCTCTTGCAGCAGGGCTTTCCTTTCTTCCATATGGAAGCACACTTCTTCTTGCAACAGACAGATTTTCTGATTTGAAAGTTTTAGATGTTCTTTTTCCGTATAGTCCTCTGAAAGCAAGATCCTAAATGCTTCACCTTCCAATTGTTCCACAGTGTAATTCCATTCCTAGTGGGAAAAATACCACTTTAGTCAATTACACATAGGAAAGTAATATACTGCACGGTAATAATATAAGCTTTGGAAAATGTGCATTGTTATAGGCATGAAAGGTATCATGATTTAAAAGAGGATTTCTACTAGGAGGGGCTTTGTTTGGTACAAGATGCCCAACAGCAGCTTTAAGTGATCTAAAAGCAGATCTTAAACTCTGCCTTGTTTATATTGAGGCAAGGCTCTTTAAATTTTCACAGAAGTTCAAAACCCCAATTTATTATAGTAAATTATATTTTAAAACATTCCACAAACATCACAACCTTACACACTCTCTGAGGGAATTAAATTTGCTTAGACTAATTTGCTATCTTGTTTAAACATTCCTCAAACTTGGTTAAATTTTCTATATAACAGCTAGTGACAACTTCATTTTCAGCTCTCTATTTATAAGGAAATCTTTCTACACATAAAAGGCCTCGGCTTTCCATCAACAGGACATAAAATCTCAGCGGAAAAATCTTAGTTAGCTTCTTCTGTTCTTCAGACCTCAACATGCTAAATTTATAGCAGTCTGCCAGTCAGCACTAAGATATTTCTTACTCATTTTCCTTGAAAGGAGCACACAGCCTACTATTACACTGACTTTTCAATTTATCAGCTGATGATTGTGAATTGTTCTGACATATTAAAGACATGTTAAATGTGACTTCTTAGCTCTTGTCATCATTCTTTTCCTCACATTAGTAAGTCTTAAAAATCACTCTTACTATTCCATTTGGCAAGGAAAATGAGTCCTTTCTAGCTTCTTTGATTAAACAGGTATTTTTCAAGGGTGTTAAAACTAATGAATTAAAAATATTGTAGCTATAATTAAAAGTGTTGAAGATTTTCTGCCTTCTAAAATATTCACCACAAGTCAGGGGGGAAAAATGCAGAAACACCTAAAAATTAATCTTATAATTAAACAATTGTTGTGGGATGAATTGACTTTTCTTGTCTATACAATAAAACTTCTGGACTGTGAATTAAAACCTAAGAAGCTGTATAAAAGTTTTTTCACTGGAATGTTCTAGATTTAAGCTTAAAAACTTTGAAGCACATACATCTGACTTCAGATCATGATCCATATATTAGATAAAGCAGCACCTAAAACATAAGTCAATTAAAGATAAAAGTAGGTGGTTTTTTCAGAATGTGTGATAAATTAGCTTATTTTCTCATATGCAAAAATGTCCACAACTGAACCACAACCATTTTCTGAGCCTCAAATCTGCCTGTCATTGATTCATTGCATACATCAGCACATTGATAATTTAATCCTTGTGAATATTCGAAATACTTTCACCTTCAGGAACCACATTGCAGTATAACTACCAATATAGTCATATTATTCCCTCAAACTACGAAAGAAGTAGTGGGCACTAATAAAACCACGAGGGGTTGAGAGCTGCTATGACAATTACCATACAATGTGACTTTTGGGAAATCAGTGAACGGCTGTAGCAGTGTATTTAACAGTGAGCTGATAAAATCAATAAGCAGAAAGAGGGAGAAAGTAATTCAATGTCTGTCACCCCCCAGAAAACTGCTGAGATATGTTAAAAATGATTTGGCCACAAAGTGGTGCTAGCAGTTCTTCTTTACCATGTCAAGCACCTCCAATGAGCATAGAAGCGTGGCAGCAAGCAGGTGATCAGTGCCAGAGTACCCTTACAGAAACATGAGCTCCTAAAGGTGCCTCTTCTCTCAAATCTTGGTGGGGGGAGCCGGGAAAGTCCTTGCAGGAGTTGGGGGCAGGAGGCTTCTTCTAAATTCTGTGAGGGCTGAGGGCTTTTTTCCCCAATTACAATTTCTTGGGTTTGTTTTGGTCTTGATAATTTTACAAACTAGTGATAATATTTTTAGAATTTTTGCCTCTTAGCAAGGTGAAGACCAACCAGCTTGAGAACAAAATAATAATAATAGTAGTAATAATAATAATAATAACAATGAGTCATTCTCCCTTCTCCTCTTAGCCCAGTCCCACAATTTAGATGCTAGGCCTGTAAATGCCTCTTAGGTTGGCCTCTGAACAATTTAAGAAACCATTTCTCCTGTTCAACCTAATGAAACAATACATGTAAGCAAACACATTGTGTGAAACAGTTCAGACATTGGAAATTTCCACTTTCTTACTCCCTCTGAGAACGATCAAGCTTGCCCTGCATAGCTACTGCACACTAACATTTTGCCCTGAGCTACAGTACACATATGAAATGTTACTTGAAAAGATTTATTTACTCTACTTTCCTCCTTTATTCTGTTTTCAACATCTGCAGTTCAGTTCTGCAAATGCTAATGCCCATAACTCACAGCTTTCTCAATTATATATATATTTTTTCAACATACAATTTCAGCCTGACCACTCTTCTGCACATCATAAACAAAACCAACATGCTCAGTAATATCCCCTTCAAGAAATTAATTTTCCTCTCCTAGAACATGCTGGTGGTAAGAAATGCAGAAGGCTAAAAATAAGATGCTCTAAATCATCATTCACATGGATGTGTAACAAAAATGTTTAATGCTAAACACTTTAAAATGAGCTCATTAAAAAAAAGGCAATCAATTAAAATTATACGAATGATCTATTACATATTGTATGGGAGAAGGAATGTTATGTGAAATTGTAATAAGTGTTATTATTATAAGTTAGTTTCCAGATACTCAACCATGAAAAGGATTATTATACAAAATGAAAATGCATTTTGTTTTCTTTCTGCACTTACACCCTAATTTCTAATTCAGAGAGCAAATTACAAGAATAGCCTGTGAAAATGAAATGTGGGGAAGACTGATTATTATTTGGTTAAAATTCAGCAATGCTTTAGAACACCTTTTGCTGTAGGTGTCTCTCTGAAAACACTCCACAGCATACTCATTTACTTGTTTATCTGTTTTTCTTGTGCCAAAGGTCTGTTTAGAATAATTTATCTTTACATGCTCATCTTCCCTTAACAAAAAAAAAAATATGTATTTTTTAACATGCTGCTTGCAGAAGGATTAGAGATATTATTGTATTGTTTTTACATGACAGCCTTGAAGAAGTTAACTTTTATGCAAAGAGGCAAACATGAGACATTTAACTACAAAGCTTACAAGGAAACAGATCTGTGAACAATCAGAAGCAAATCTGAGAAACATGCAGGCCTGGCATTAAAAGAAGTAAAATGACTAAAATAATTTAGACATATATCTCATGTATATATAGAAAATGTCTACTATTTGTTCAATGCTCAAGTTCATGTTTTGCTACTCATTCTTAAAGTTGCTTCACCAACCAATTATGGTATTTCTTACTTTCACTTTGACTTCCATTTCTTCAAGTTCCTGAAGCAACTCTTCATTTTCCAATAGTGATGAGCCTAAGTTTTGCTTCTGAAAGTAATCTCTGATGTTTTGCTTATACCAAGATGTTACCTGATTAAGTAATAAAAAGAACTCAGTGATAAGTTTGAGAAGTAATTGTCCATTTTTAAAAATATGTACAAAGCAGTTTAATTTTAAAAGCTCACATTTTCATTCATTTCATTTTTCATTCCTAATGTTCATGCTTCTATTTAAACACTTGCATTTGTGTCATAACAAATGGGGAAGGAAAGGACTAATGCCAAAGCAAGCACATAGTGGACATACATGACAAAACAGACAAAAATCTATTCATCAACTATGACCAGATTGTAAATTAACACAATAAAAGCAGAATCAAGTTCTAACCATGCATAGAATAAATGCATGTTTTTTGATACCATAAAGATATTGTTCACTCTCCCTTGACATACAGTAACTTAAATATTTGCATACAGTAGAATACTACAAGTCTGAGGACTTCTGACCTAATAGAACCACTCCATCCCTGGCTTGAAAAACCTAGTAAAGATAATGGGATACTATTGTGTAGAATAATCTTATGTGGATTTACAAATTTATTACACCTTATTATTTTTTTCAGCAAGTATATACAGCAAACATAGGCACTATACAGTTATATTTTCTAAATTCCACAGAATTACTTGCATTAATATTTGCTTGATTCAGAGTAGGTACCTCTCTCTTTGTAAACAGCACATGGCAAGAATGCCTGAAGAGAAGCTCTACATTTTTAAACAGTATCTAGAATTAGTTATTGGTGTCAAGAGGACTTCCTCCAATCTTTCCAGACTGGAAAATCTACACTATACTTAGATCACAGGCAACGTGCTAAGAATTTCTGTTCTCTAGGTACTACAGATTTTAATAGCCCACTAGAGATTTGTTGTTGTTGTTGTTTTATCTGCTCATGTAGAATTGTGCTATTTTTTAATAAATTTAAGCAATTATAAAAAATTTAAAAAAACCTTTAAAATGTGTTGGAAATATTTTCAGTTACACATAAAAAGTGTTCACATTATGAGTCCAACAGAGCTAGGGGAGTAAGGAAATTATTTTAATACTAAGCCTTCACTTCTTGAGTATATCCTCCAGATGTGTACTTACTGCCTGAAACATTTTTTTCTGGAAGCACATTTTCATGGAACATTTGCTATGGGTTCATCAAAATACAAATAAATTGAGTGGACAATAAAAACCGTGCTAAAAGGGAAATAAAAATTTCTTTGTAAATTAGGCTTGGGGTTTTTTATCATGTATCTGTTTAGCAAAACAAACCAGTGTTTCTGTAATGTTAGGCAGAGGAAGAAGTCATTTTTAAACCCTGTTATAGCAAATTTTTCACCCCTTTACCAGCTGGCAATATTCCTTTCCATTACAGTGAGTTTAATCAGTTGCCTTCCACTACAGCTAATACCTCTGAGTGGTTTCATTGTGCTACCTTAGCTCTAAAGGAATGGATGAGAATTCTCAACTTGCTTTATAAGCAAGAAACCCACAGAATTTCACTTTCAGTGATTTTGCTGAAGGGATTAGAAAGGAGGCAAGGTGAACACAGCTTTTTGAAAAAGACAGTGGTTTTCCTTGATTGAAATCCAGGAAATCAAGAATCAGATTTTTCTTTCATTTACAATAATTATTGAGTGGATTCATTACTTTCTTCTTCCAAAGATAACTAATTATGCATAAAATAGGCCAATCTGCCTTTGATTTTCATTAATGAAGGAGATATCAGAAAATATGATGCCGACACTTTCATAAAGGAAGCTATGTAAAATAAATATGTTTTCACACATTGAAAACTCTGAAAAAGAAACACGTTACAATCATGACTATCAGAGCATCACATTCCAGTTAGAGATCAAAGGGAGATGTTGCATTTTCAGTGTTTCATAATCTGACAATAAGGGATAAGCAGCACACAGATTGTGCATCCTCCTAGACTGCACAGTTGTGCCTAGCAAAACAGGAGCAACACAGAGTGAAAACCTACTCTTAGATTCTATACAGCAGAGCATGTCTCACATACTCTGCTTTCTCTGTGTCCCCTTAGCTCCCATCAGTCAAACATTCAAAAGTCACGATTTCCTCAGAGGGGGCCCAGAAATATTGGCCTAATAGATATATTTAATCTCCATTGCTGTTTGTACTGTAAAACAGCTGCCTGTGATTTCCCTTGATATTTTGTGTCTTACCTGGCTCTCTTGTTGGTGCCACAAACAAATTTGCAGAACCTGCTCGAGTCCTTGGCGCTGATGTCTAAGGAATTTGTCCAGCTGCCGTCTCCTGTCCTGCAGCATCTCAAGGAGATTGTCAATCTTCAAGCAGCTGCTCTGGGCTCCCTGAATCAGCTTCGGGTTTGCATTTGGCCCCTCGCATTTGAACTCTTCTATGAACTGAGTTAGGTCTTGGCTTTTGTTTAAAAGAGCAAGTGACTTCTGCAAAAGTTCTGTAAGGACACAATTTCATCAGGAAAAAAGCCAGAGTGCTTTGTGATTCTAGAACCATATTTCAAATTTTACTCAAGTATCTTTCAAGCTATCTATTTGCATACATGAGCACAATGTGTTTTCATCCATTGCATAAACATGAATGAACATTGCATGAACATGAACTTTAGAAGAGATATATAAACACCTAGATATTTCAATTTGGACAGCTTTTATGCAAACCTAAAAAGGTACAATGGTGCATACACAAACATACATGCACACACGCATATAATGGTGTAGAAACAAAACCCAGAAGTGTCATTGTTTTCTCAAAACTGAGTTCTTTTTGATGGCTTCTCAACCTGTGGGTAAGCTGAAGTAGAATTTTCTACCCTACTTCCCACGTGGGTCAGTACCCTCTGCAGTTTTTCATTAGTGATGCAGGCTAAGTTTAGGTCTTTACATAACTCATAGGCATTGGGAAAAAAGTGTTCTCATGTCTGAGAACTTACTTATAAGTGAGTCAGGAGTATCAGGAACTCTTACCTTCTTTCTATAATCTATACTTAGACACATTCAGGGTTAAAATTCAGTGGACTACTTCACTTTAATGACCTATTCGTGACAAATATTTGTTCCAGCTCCCTAAAGTCATATAGTTTAGTTTCCATGAGCTCACTGCAACAGGCCTGTCCATTTTACTTTTCCCTTCCAAAAAGTGGTATTAATCAGAAATGTTTCATTTCAGTCCATCCAAAATTGAACATACAAAGAAATGGGTAAGCAAATATGTTTCATAAGTTTTCACCTTTTTCATTCAATTTTTGTCTTTTTTTGTTTTTGTTTTTGTTTTTTTTTTTTAATTCCAGAGTGATAAACATTTATGATAAACTACTTATCACATACTGCTCAGGGTTGTATTTTCAGCCACATTTCTTTGGAGTGGGTAGATAGTATAATTCTTACAGAAAACACTGCTTTTATCAAAAAGCTCAATATCAGCTTTCAAAATTTTTATTTTACTTTAGGGCAGTATAAGAAGTCAATAAGTTTCAGCCATTTTTCCCCATCTGAGGAAAGGCTTATTGCCATCAAAGCAGTCTTTCTCTGGCAATTCATTTAATCTGATCCTTACTGTCATAGACTGTCTTCTCAGCAGTAAATTCCTGCCAGATTCTTCAAGTTTAAATTGATATGCAGTGATCACTTTGCTCCCATGAAGATCAGTTTGCAAGACCCAAAACCCATATTAGAGTTATCTAAATTGGATTCTCTATTCAGCCTGCCAGGAAGAATACCTAATGTTCAAGGTAGCTAAAAATATTTTAGCTAGTGCTCCACTGGTGAATAATAAACTCTAATTGATATTCTGCCAAGTGTTAGTAATCATATAACAAAATTTGATTAAAATGACAAAGATGGAGTTTTAAGACTTTTAAATAACACAGAATCATATGGAATTGTAAAGGTGTCTGAAGTTACCACACAATGAGATTTGTTCCAAAAATTTTTTTCTCTTTTTGATTTGAATGTGCCACAATATGGTAGAAGGTGCTTCACATGGAAGCTTGAATAAAGAAAAAGAATTCACATGGAAGAAACTTTATGGGCAAAGGTATGTGCAGGAAAATTGTTGGAGGGGAGGTACAAGGGCTAGCTTGAAACCATGAGTTTCACATCTTTCAGCAAGTCTGCTAAAATCTATCTCACCATTATGTTTTTCCAAATAGAACATTTGTGTATTTGTTACAAGATTTTTTTTTTAAATATGCACAGAAAGAATAAAATTACTCCCTCAAGAAGTCAGTGCACAACCACATGCTCTCAGGAGTGGAATACCTTTGTACCTTTTGTATGGTGCTCCTGTTGCAGAAGAAGTTCTCTCAAAGAGTCAATATTGTCAAACTCTTGAGCATTTTTCAGGAAATCTTCAACTTGGTCAATTTTAACAGCAAACTGCATTAAGAAAACAAAGGACAGGGAGAAGCACACGGTAATTTTGTTTTGTGTAACTACATCATAATCTGTGTTATTGTGAAAGTTCATAACAATTGTAAATTCTTGGAGAAAGGCATTTTTAGTGACTGCCAGATACAGATACTTTGTGGCCTCTGTACACCTGAACTGTTTTTTCCTTTGAGGTACTGATTGATTGAAGGATTTTAGTTAACACAATCTGTAATTACAGTTTGCCACTTTGTGAATCATCTTTCCTACAAAGCCTTATGCCAAATCTAATTTCTTTGTACAATACAGATGATCAGGACACAATAATTGGTAGATTGTTGATCTCGGACTTAGGACAGTTAATAATCCCATGGCTGTTTCTGCAACTTACAGGTGGCACTGGCATACCATAGAAACAAAATTATCAGGGAGAATTATTAAACTCTTGGAGTTCCAGGATGTGGGGACAGTTGGCTACACAGAGTGGGCACAAACCTAGAGGGTATGGAATCCCTCTCTTCTTTAGCTCTTTGTCTGTATCAGTGAATTAGGATAAGAGAGAAATGGGTAAACAGCAATCACAGAGTTGTTCTTTTGTATCCATCTATACATCAAAGTCTCAGGCAAAGGACTGTCAAATTAGACCAATGTTTGCTTTATGTATTTAGGCTTATGGATATTTTAGTGCAAAACCTTCACTGACCAGTGTTATAGATGGGTAATGTGATGGCTGGCTCTCACAATTAAGGGATTAATATCATGCTTACGTTAAGAGAAGTTTCACTGATGTATAGTTACGTTATTGTGATTTGTTCTCCACATAGCCCCTTTCCCCTCCCCCTTGTGTTGTTGCCACTGGACAGCCATGGTAGCCTGGGCATTTGGGAGGAGGGCAGGCTTGTTACCAGGGGGCAGGGCATGGCAAACCTGACCTCCAACCAAGTGGCAAGAAAGCAGTCTGCTCCCATGGGCTGTGAAGAAGAGCTGCCTGGCAGACTCTGGGAGCCACCAGAGTTACCTGATGCAACCCCCAGGGGAATAAAAAGGGGAGCAGCCATTCTGACAGGGAGCATGTGGGGGTTTAGTTCCACTCTCCCAGTGCTGCTCTTTCACCTTATTCAGTCTTTTTGTTGCATTCTGTTAAGGTTTAATGAACCTTTGAAATTTTAAAAGCGAGTGTTGTTTCTCACACCAATCATCGGTGTGCATTAGTGAAAGCACCTGAGAATAAATTCTTTCAATGCCAAGTAATTTTAAACATAAGGAATGAAAGATATTCTGCAGAATGTCCATAGCCACTGAAATACATATTTTAGGGTTTGGTCCATTTCCACTTTTCACTGGCATTTTCTGTCAAGTACAAATTTGGGAGACATCATGACTAAAATATTTCTCAAAGTCTACATTTTGGTTTTTTGTTCAGCTTCATTGTGTACTCTCCAAAAGGTGGAAAAGGAAGGATGCATCCCAAGATTTTAATTTTCTTGTTTGCCTCAACCTTTAGGAATACAATGAACAATATATAACACATTAAAATTACAGTGGTCAGAGTACCTGTAAGATGAGGGTGGCTACAAATTAACACATATTTGATTTAAACACAAACCTGCAGAGCGTTTTCAAAGAACACTGAAGTAAGTTCCAGAAGTGCCTGTCGCTTTTCTAACATCATGATGAGGGCATCCCATGCATCCCCAAGGGTCTCTGCCATGGCATCATAAACCTGACTCTTTTCTTTGTTCTCCTCTGCCACCTTGTCTGCTTCATGCAGCAGGTCCCACACCTTGTCTTCCAAAGCCTGAGAAGGAAAGATACCAAAACAAACCAAATTTAAGAAATCTGTATACAAAGTCCAAAACACTGTGCTGATACTGGTATCAGGATATTTTTACAGTGGGTCTGTACAGGAGCCACAAACCTCCTACTCCTTCTTTATTTCCAGTTCCTAGTGATTGGAGTGCAGCTCTTTCTGTATGTTTTATAGCAAAGCTTCTGAATTTCATCTGCTCTTAAGAGGCAATAATTTTATAAAATTCACATACAAACAAGAGTTATTTATCATGTTATCTCTAATATTTACACTCCAATGTTTTTACATCTCCATAAACACAACTCTGTCTTCCTTAAAGTGGTAGCAGTGCAGATATTTTGATTCCTCTTTCATATGTCATCATATTACATTACTGGACATTAGAAGTTTTAGAAATTTGTGAGGTAATTTAATCATAAGTTTCTGATGACTACAGGGCAATCCAGACAAGTGTGGTTTGAACATAATAACATATTCTCCAAAAAACCACACCTAAATTATGTAATGTTTCAAGTTCAGGTTGCTGCATTGCTCAAGCTGGACAACAAATAATAATGCTCTATTGTCAAAATAATTCTTCTGTGTTCCATTCCTTTTATTAATCTCGCCACAAGGAAGATAACTGCTGATCCATTTCCAGCTTATGTTACAAATCTTTAGTGTGTCAGAAAAATTGATTAACATTTGTTCTGTGCTCTTCCCAACCCCCATCTTGGGTTTTATTATGAGCATGAATTAATAAAGCATCACTTTTTTTTTGTTATTAGAGGTGCTACCAAATTAATATGTAATGTGAATTTTTTATTAGGCAATTTAAAAGGCCACTCATATACTAGTGGATAAAAAGTTGATAAAGTGAATCACTCTAAGGGAAGTCTTTATGATGTTTCTTTCTTGATGAGACATAAAATTGTTACATGCACAACAACTCTGTAAAAGTAGTGGCACTCATTAATTATCCAACATGAGATATTATTAACATTCTAGGCTGGCTCTGTAAAATACAATAGGAATTAAATGAATATATGAGATATTGATAATCTCTTTACTAACTCAGCATCTTAATAACAATTAATGAGAAGCATTATAGTCATGACAATGCTGTTATTAAAACAAAAGAGGTAAAATATTCTCAGAATTTTACACCCAAACCCAAATTTTAACCCACTAGGTTAATTTTACCAAATTGATCAGAGCACTTTCACTGCTGTTCTGAATACACTGTAGAAAAGCAGGTGACATCTGAAGTAGTTCCACTTGGAATTTCTTGGCAAAGACTATCTTTTTAAATAGCTGACCATTTTATATTTTTAAATAAAACTAGGTATGCTTTTATCCTAATATTACATGTGCTTCAACATATTTATAAGACATTTCAAATGCTAAATCTTTCCTAACTACTCAAGATGAATGCTACACAAATGGTACCAGACCCAGAAGCATATTTTCTTCTTTTAGAAGCCCTTTTTCTGAGCAGGCTGTTAATTACCATTTATCCCTGACAAGTAGGCTCTGTTTTCTAGTAACTGATTAGCTGTGAGGCACAGCTAATCCCTAAAACACAGAGAAAACTGAGATAGTTTTCAAAGACTATCAGTCATGCTTCCTGCATCTTTTAAAATTCAGTTACTATGAGATTAATTCAAATCCAACCAAAGAAAATTAGAAGGTTAAAGCAAACCAACCTGCTGCATTTAATGAAATGCAAAAGTAGTGTGCATAAAGTTACAAAAAAAGAAAAAAAATTATGCAACTGTTCATGTGTAATAGTTTTTAATATTTAGAACTGATTAATGGAAGTTTTCAAATACAGACTTAATTTTTTCTTTAGCATGGATTGAATATGGTTCACTCATTTAAAATGCGTGTGTATTTGATTGCCTTCAAATAATAGTTCCTGTAATGCTACAAAAAAACCAATATAGTGTAACAAGCTGTCATGCTGTCTGTTTCCTCAGCAACAGAAAGAGTTACTTTTTGAGAAGACAGATTAAAAAAGAAATACAAATATTTACAGGAAACTACTCTTTGTCTGAGAAACAGTTCAATTGCCTAAGGTGGTCAGAGTGATACTAAGTTTTTATTGCCATGAGTTTAAAATTATGCTTCCCACAATTGTCAAAGCCACTAGTTACTGTGAATTTTTAAAAAATTATCCTCAACTATGTTTCTATATACTACATATGTGAATAGTTTGTTTTAAATGAAGTAGACTGAAATTTTCTACTTTTTATCTTTGAAATATAAGTGTTTTATCAACACAGTCAAGGAATAATTTGGGCAGGACTCTTCAGGTCATCTAACCCCTTTCTCTAGTTACTCAAGGACTTAGCCCATGAAGTCTTAAATATCCCTGACAATGGAAAATCCAGAGCTTTTCTGCACAACCTGTTCTAGAATTAATTGATTTTCATGGTCAAATTTTTCTTTCCCTAATATCCAATTGGTATTTCCTTCTTTCCAACTTGTGTCTCTTGATCTAGAGGCAAACTTAGTAAGAGAAAAAATATGCATTTCCATAAAAAAAAAAAAAAAAAAAAAAAAAGACTTATGAAAAACAAAATATTGCACAGAAATAATTTTAATGAAGAAGAAAAATTTTTATGAGGTTTTCATCTACTGAGTGAACTTAACAGAGCTTTCCACTAAAGACTTAAAATTATTTCAAACATTTTTGGAATCTCATGTTTCATTCCCTGTGAACAGAAAAAGGAAAAAAAATAGAAGACTTTGGACTCTGAGAAGCTGGAATGAAGCTAGACAATAAAAGGAATTCCCAGCATGTAGTCAAAAAGGAGCTCGTGCAAACATCCAACTTCTGCTGCCGTCAGTAAAACCAGGTCAGAAGAGCATTGCTCTAAAAACAAAGACCAATTTCAATTCCTATTAAATCTCTATGATAAGTCTAATTCTGCCCTAGCAGAAGAGCAGCTCTGGTAGCTTAAAGGGAGCAATGCTCTGGTCGAGAGGGACAGAGGGGATGCTGGCTGGCTGCAATGCCAGGCCTGCAGCAGGAATGCTTTGCTGCCTGGTGATGCAGCTGCTGCACAGCCACACCTCTCCCCCCACTCCTTCTCGGGGTACATTTGCCTCTGGTATTGTAACAAAGACAGAAAAGCATTTTAGGTAAGTTGTGTTGGATAGTACAGCTCTTGTATTAATTTGTTCACAGTCCATTATTTGGGTACTTTTCCTTCTGTTAAAAGAACAAGAAATGAGAGGGAGAAATGATCTTTTGCCTTTCCAGAGTTGCTGTACACTGACTACATAACTCGGAATTTTCAGAGGTGTGAACTACCCTCCCATTCTCTTAGCACTGAGATGCTGCTAAAATTAACCTTTAGTTGGTGCAAAAAGGCTGTGCTGAGATTATACAGCACAGTTGTTACCTTGAAAATAGAAAATAGTCATAAAGCTACTTCAAGACAAATATTATTTTGCTCATACAAATATTGAAAGTGATGAATGAGCTGAACTAACACTGAAGAAAAGATATTTATTACATTTTAACTTTTCCTCTTTTTTTTTTTTTTTGTTCAAATCGTTTGCGAAAAATCAGCTCTGGTTTGATATAAATGCAGATGATCTTTGCTGCTAATTGTACTGTTGGGCACCTCAACAACTAATTGCCAATAATTCAGAAAATATTAACAAATAATTTCTTCCATAACAAAATTACCGGAAAATAAGCATTTTGATAACATTTTTGCTTGAAATAACTGAAAGGCTTATTTAAAAGATATCAAACACAAAAAATGAGCGTATTATATGAGTGCTTTTTGAAGAATCTCATTTTCTAATTTTTTTTCTCTTGGCTATTAGCATATAAATTAATGTTTTGCAATTTATGCTTTGTGAATTAAAGTAAATAAAACAATTAGGAGCAATCCTCAGGTTCATGAGCCAAATTAATAGTGATGATGGTTTTAAACTTAAGTTTATGGGCTAGATTCACTGCATTTTTGTGGCTGTTCTGCCACAGTCTCTCTCATGATAAAAACCAGAACTTTGGAAGCAGGCCAAGAATGCCTCATGGGGAATTTTAACATTGTTATGGACACACGCACTCTCTCTTTCTTTCTTTTTTTTTTCCTCCAGATGATCCAGCAAGTTTTGATATTGAGAGACCCAAGCACTCAGAAATGTTATCTCCAAGTAGCACTTCTGTTGGAAATAACAGGATAATGGCAGAGGAACGTCTCTGCAAAGTGCAGTCTGTATCATTTCACCTCCTGGAAGTTTTGTCCCAGGTTTTATAGGTTTGATTCTTCTCATTTTTCTTTCTAAATTGTGAAGAATGAGACATCCAAATGTACATATACGTGTTTTCAGGACATATAAACCTGCTGAAAGTTACCTAAAGAAGGGTGAGTCAGATAGGGGGAAAGAGACTTGCATGAAATCTCAGAAGTTGATGGTTTCAACAACGCTGGTATGGTCTGATTCAGCAAAACAGAAACAGAATATATTAGCTTAGAACCAGGTGATATTAGATAAGACTACTGAGGGGAATTTTAGCTGGATGTAAACATTGTATGGATATTCTCTGTTTAGTCTCAGTTATAATCTTTCCTGTTCAACATTTATTCTTTCAGCTCTATTAATAATAACACATCTGTTTCCTAATCCATAAACATTTGAAGTGGGGCCCTTTTCGAAAGTTGTATTCTGCTTTTTATTTAAGTAGTAGGGTGTTCCCAATTCCTAAATTTAATGGAACAAATGTAAATAAGTAATTAATATGGTGGAGTATATTCTATCAGAGTAAAGTATTGGGGATATGTCTTTCCCTATGGCCCTGAAGATCACACACCAATTTTTTATCACTATAATTTGAACATTAAAAGAATTTTAAAAATGTTCTAGAAATTATTGTTTTCTCTTTCAACAAATCTATTCCAATTCCTGTTTAAAGTACCATCTGCCTTAATAAGTGTCCAACTGTTTGTTTGGGCTTTTTTAACCCAATTAGCATTGCCAAATCAAAACTGAAATACTGAGCTGGATTACATTCCTTTTCCTCTAGCACCACAAGTACTGTAAACTGATCACTGTGCCAGATTTTGTCCTTCCTTACACCTGTGAATCTTCAACATATTAAGCTGACAAAAGAAATTGGCCTGAATATTTGGATTATAACTTGCAATTAATATACTGGGATGAGAATAATGAAGTTAAAAAGCAAAGGGGTGATCAAAACCTGGAACAAGTTTGATAAAGAACATGGGATAATGCCAGAATGAACAACTATTCCATAAATTATCTTCAAAAAGTCAATAGGTTCATCTCTACTGATTCTGAAGATGTATTTAGTATGAATCATCTAACTCTTGCCTTAAGCAGAACTAGTTTAGTGATTGAATCATTACTCATTAAAGAGTTTTTCCCTGACCTGCACAGTAGTTTAATTTTGAATTGAGTTTGTCTAATCAGCAAAGTTGAGCATGTGCTTATCAAGTATGGGTATTTGTCGGGATTTATTTTCCTTTTTTTTTTTTGTAAAAATAAAAAATAAATGGAGAAACAATTGCCCATCTTCACACAGCTAAGGCATAATTCATTATCAAATACTAAGTGGAAAATAATTACTATAAACAATATTTAAAAACTGAGAATCCATCTTGGAAAAACTTTTTACGAGTGGATTTAGTGATCTTAGACTAAGTAATTACTGACAAGTGTTAACAGCTTACCATAGGTCACAAATGATCATAGCTGAAAAATGCACAGCCAGGAAGAATTACAACGTTGCAGTCCCTTATTAGCACAGCTCATACTATTGAGGAAAAAGTAGTCATTTTGAACTTAATTCTTTTACAGGCTATTCATTAATTAATTCCAAATTTTGCAAGGATCACAGGCATAAAACAGAAAATAATTGTATTTGTTCCCAATGTATTTGGATGAGAAGCATTCTTTAATATTTATGCATAATAAATTTTCTGCTATGATTTGACTTGTTAGTAAAATGTTATTTGAACTTTGTTTTTCTTACAAATATGGGAGTTTCTTTCAAAGATGGGAATTACTCTATTTTCTTTCCACCCTTCAAATTTTCACTAATTTGAAATTCAGGAGAAAAATAATCAGCTTCTTCCTGACATCTGTATGTAAGCACTCAGCTAATTCTGAATTGCTCAAACAGGATACAGGAACTTGTTCCAAGAACTCCCAAATATTGGATTAGTGACCATAAAGATGAGACACTTGCATACAAAAGGAAAGCAAAACCACCTCTCTAGGATTTGGGTATTTTGGTTGGTTTTGGGTGTTTGGTGGGTTTTTTCCATAATTCTATTCCTCATACTCTTCAAAATCCCCACAAAGCAGTGTATTGGCTACTTTCTCTACATATTCTATTGAATTACCTCACACTCACTGGGTATTTTTCATGACTGGGGAAGCACATAGTCATTGGTATTAAATCAAATCCTTGATCCTGTCCAAATCATGTTTGTTCTTTCAGATCTCATGTTTATGTAATCTCCCTAAAAGTTAAATAGATAAGTTACTATTCATAGCTTCAAAGATGTTAGAGTAATTTAGTTGTCTACATATATAAAGTCAAACTGCCCTATCAGAATATTAAAACAAAACTTCTTTTTAGGTGACTTCAGACTTCTCTCAGTGTCAAACATCCACATGTTTGACACAGTTCTTCCATGCAAGCCTGCCCAAATGCCACCATTCCTATAATCTGCTCAGGAATGCCAAAATCTGATTTTAGGGCTGTTACTTAACTAAAATATTTCTAGATTAAGACAAACTGTTTTAATCTTACAATATCATCCCCAATGCAATTTACATCAATTAAGATTCAATTAAAGTATTTGTGGAATATTTACTTCAGGCTTACAAAGGCTGAACATATTTTTTTCTCTGTGGAGTTTAACCTGATCACCATACAGCAATAGGAGGCACAGGCAGCTACATCAGCTGTTGGACCTGAACTGTAAAGATCTGAGGAATTTTTTATGGTCTTATCACACCTTACCTTCAGCTTGGACAGGAGGAATTCATGATCTTGAAGTAGTTTTTTAGTCTCATCTTGATTGCTGCCAATTTCTAATATATTTGGTGTTGATTCAGCTAGCTGAAGCTTCACCCATTTTCCACACTGTAATAAGGAAATAATTACAGCTTTCAGAACACAAGGTTTCCTTCATTTATTTACTCACACAGACTCTCAGCTCACACATACTTTCCATGGTCCTAGGAGCACAGGGACCATACACACAGCAGAGTCACAGAGAATACAGTATAAACTTCATTTGAAAAAGGTAACAAAATCCCAGACTAGTGTTTTCCAGAAGGTGTTCCAAATATCGATTTTTCCCATGAAGAGTAAAATTATCACAATGAAACAAAATGTTTTCTCTGACTCATCTCCCCTTCCAGCTGAAGATGACACAGATAGTTGAGTGAATTTGCTGGGTGAGTGGGGCAAGCAGAAGTAACAAATATATTACAGCAGATGCAAAACCCATGGACTCAGATCCTATTTCTACCACATCGGTCCAACGTAGCTCTGTACTGAATACATGGAAGAAGACATTGCACAAGTAGCAGCAGGGACACTTAGCAGCCTTTGGAACAGGAGCCAAAGGACCCTGTTAAGGACCGAAGCTGTGTTGTCACTGGAAGCTAGCATGGTTCCACACCACAGGGAGGAAAAGTGAATGACTTCACCCTCAGCTTGAGTCTCCTTGCAGTGAAATTACTCCCCTGCAATAGCAGACCACCTCACAGGAAGGGTGAAAACTGACCACAAAAAATCCTTCCCACAACTGAGGTAAGCCATCCTGAATAATCACCTAAATTAGGTGACAACTCAACTCATTATCACCTTGTTCTGCGTTACAAGCTAATGGCTGAGGCTAGCACATATTCCAGGCTGCCTGGAGAACGAAAAATCAAACTGCCAATAAATTCCAGCTGGGATTCATTGCTAGCATCCAGATTTATTCCCAATGTTGAATTTTATGCTAACTGAAGGTGTGGGCTCACAAAACAGGCCTTTCAGTACTGATAAGCACAACTGTCTGCACACAAGGGCTTTACTGAGACATGTGGGACTGTGGATTCACAGCTTTCAAAAATATTAAGTTTATTATTAATATTAATTATTATAATATAATTATTATAATATTATTATGTAATATTAAATTATTAAGTTTTTTCCCCACAGAAAATACCTCATCTGTGGAGTTTATAGAGTCACTTGTGGTGTAAAGTTATTGCTGAATACAAGTTAAAATAACTCATGGAGGCTTAACTACAATCATCGTGCTTTAAACACATTTTAATGCCATTCTTCATTTAACCCTTTTTAAAAAGTAAGAGGAATTTCTTCCCTCTAAGACCCTACATATTTTCACCAAGTTATTTATCCTACTTGAAAAAAAAAAAATGCCAGCAACCCAAAAGCCACCAGGAGTAATTGTGAACAGAAACAAGTGTTAACTTCCAAGAAAAGTTTGTTAGGTATTGACTCATCAGATGGCCTTGTGTTATCATTTTATGCTAGCTACTCCTACCCAGAATACCTGGAAGGAGTGTTAATCAGGGAGCAGCAGAAAGACAAGAGCAGACATGCCAGCAGTTGCTGCCTTACCTTGAGCACAGCTATAACAATGCTGGCATCCCCAGCCTGCACAGCAACCGAACTGACTGTGGTTGTAGAAGGCTTCTGCTCCGAGCTGGCTTCATCTGACATGGTGTTTCACAGAGGGACTGCTCACATCAGAGCAGACTCCAGACTCTCTCTCAGGGTCCACTGCTCATTTCAGACAGCACCAGAGTCGCCTGGATTCATTCAGGGAAACTGCTCAGCTAACACTGATTAGTCTGCCAAAAGGAAAGAACAGGAGGTTAAAAATAGACAACTCCACTGAGTTTATCATTCTTGAGAGAGATTTGACACACCCCTAGTTTGGTAGCATTAAGCTGCCTGTTCTTTTTTGTCACAATCTGAAGTGTGAAGGGTTTCTTCCATGGACATCACCTGACACCAGCTAACCAAATCAAAAAGAGTTCTCAAATTGAAACAGCTAAAAAAAAATTACCACTGATTCTATACTGACAAACCCAGTGCTACCAGGTTTCAAACATGCAACTACCTAATCTACATTTTCACATTATACCAGTAAAATACTTTCTCGCTTACTAGTTACTGAATATGTATGTTCAACATGATTCTCCCGCTGAATCAGAGTCTTTAAACAGGATAAGGATGTGTATATAAGTCAAATTCTAAATCAAAACAGGGGATTTTAAATCCAAAAACACTTAAAGGTATAGTGGCCATAACAATCAGAGAAGGAACCCAAGTACCTTGAACTCTTAAGGAATATTTGATTCCTAAGATTATGACAAATTACCTGCTTTTCAATTTAATCTTAAATTGTTTCTAGAGTCTTCATTTTGTTCTGAAGGAGCACAAGACCTCTCTAAAAGCTGCTTAAACACTGCTAAAGTTTTTCATTTACTATGGGGAATTATTAGACACGTTTAGATTACAATATTGGTCTGACATATTTATTTTCTTGCCATTAGTCCAAAGCATGCCACAAGTAGCCCACACTATGTGAGAGCAGCTGCTGGGTTTCCTTGCACAGAACAGCTGAGAAAGTGACACTGGTGTTTAGGCTCTGGAAAAACAATTCCACCCAAGAAAATACATGCATAAGTCTCCCCTAAAGCATCTGCTTGTTTGATTTGTTTAAAAATATGTAACAATTAAATACATTTTTATATAAATTAGATTTCTAATTGCATACAAGGACATGCACACCTGCAATGGAACCAAGATCTGGAAGCAAATTCTAAAATAGTTTGGATTAGAAGAAACTTAAGGTAGTTACAGGAAATTTCACTTTATGTATCAAGGTGGGATTTTTCTTTTTTGTTCATTCACTTCTTCCCCCTTCAATTATCAGCAGACTATAATCTTAATCTGAGCACCACCTTCAAACCATAGGTTTCAAACAGGATAAGAAGAAGCCCTTTATTGTGGTTTGTGCTGAACAAAATGGGCTTGGAAAAGCAAAATCCATCCCTTCTGCCAAAACACAACCATGAACCCTCAAGCTGCCAACCAAGGAACAAATATCACACAGTTTTCTGAAACTCTTTCCAAGACCTAAAGAGGCCCAGGGACCCTGCCACTGAAATAACAGACAAATCTCCTTAGGACTTGTATATGTTCCTGTAATAAGTATGGAAGAACAAAAATTTGATATTTAATCCTAACACAAAACCTGGAAGACAGAATTCCTAAATAAAACTTCAAAACTGAAATATGAGAGAGACCTATTTTGGTTTGGCCGGAAGAAAGACCCATTCTACAAAACCTGCTAAGTATTCCAGCTTCCAAAAAAATATTCCAGAAGACAAGCAACCTGGGTTTTTTATCCTGCAGGCAGGACTGCACTTGGAGGACAAACAGCGCTTGGCTGTTGGAAAAACTAATTAGGAAAAAACAGCTAAACCTCTTTTTACTCTTACAAAAAGAGTTGCAAACCAATTTTGGTATTATGTCCTTGAGTTTTTGTTCTCTCAGAAGAGCATTCTAAGTGTATTTTTTCATGGCACAAGTTGGGCCAATCCATCATCTCCCTGGGGTAGCCAGACATAAGAGCTGTTTTTCACTCAAGTTAAATGAGGTATCATTTTTCATAGTGCTGACAGCTGGAAATAAAGGAAAAATGCCTCACTCAAGAAGTTGACTATAAACAAATTTGGCAACAACCAAGACAAGTGATTCAGAACGTATGATAACAAATGCATGGATATTGTATTTATTCATTTTATGCTAAGCATAGAAGATAGAGACAGGGGAACATCAGAGTAGTGACAGCAAAAAGTTATCAAGGAATCAAAACATATCTTAGAACTGGGAGAAATGTCTTAGACCCTGGGAGAAAAATATAAGGATTTTGGCATTGCATGATGAGCAGTTTCAGCTGTGTCCAAGGGAACAAAATTTAACAAGCATGCCTTTCTCTCTCTTGTTTACTTATCTGTCTGTTCCTCTGTCTGAAACAAACAAAACTCCTGGTAGCAGCCAGAAAAAGGCGGGCTATTTGTGTCAGGAGAGAGAAATATTTTCCTTTTGCTACTGCTGTGTGAAAGAGAGTAAGAATGACAAGAAGAAAGGAACATTCACCAGCTGTCCACAGGAAACAAGAAAACTGAACAAAGGAACAAAGGAACCAATCTGACGAAAGCAGAAAAAAAGATCAAGTCTCTCTATTGTAAATAATGCCATGTATTATCTGGAACAACTGTCCACAAAAAAGGATTTGAGAGGTAATGATAAAATTCACTTCATTTTCAACCCTTAGGTTTTTCTCATGTGTAGCAAGCAAAGCATGCTAATCACAGTTTTGGTAGCAATACAGAGAAAAAGGGTCTGATTTCTTGGAGATGAGTTTCTTTCTGTTGAGAGCTTTTGAGCTATTAGTGCACTATGAAAATGCCTCCAGGAAAGACAAAGTTCACTCCCTGCAGCCTCAAAGACTCAAGGTCCTTCACTCTGACTGGTTTCTAAATGTAGAGGGTCTCCTCTTTCTTCCTTGTCTCACTCCTGGGAGAACAGGCATACACAACCAAGAAGGGGAGGAAGCATCCCTCAGACATCTGGGCTTCATGAGGCTTGCAAAAAGGTGCTTCCAATAAACACTGCTTCCACAGCCCCGCCTGAAGCAGGGACAAAGACATCAGTCCTCTCCAAGACTGTGCTCGTTGCTTTGTACTGGTTCCTATGGTCTCACCTTTCAAGTAGGGACCAGTTCCAGGTATCATCAGGAATGAGGGCATGAAAGCAAGCAGTCTTGCAAGTCCCTCAGTCTCATAAAACAGCCATGGAGCTCACATCAAGGGTGAGTGTTGAGCAAAAGGTATGTTTTCCTCCAGGGAAGAGGTTCCTTTTTACCATACACTGGTTGAATATGTTTCTAGGGTGACAAACTGGTTGAAATTCTAACCTAGTATTCCTAAAACCCCAAACCAAGAATGATAGGAACCATCCTGGCAGCAGTCAGGGGGCAAAGGTGGGATAGAGAGGTGCCTGCTCCCAGAGGTCAGGCTGTACATGGATGGCCTGTGGGGAACAGCAGCTTGGAACATCGTCTGTTTCTTAACACTGAGATGGAAGGAAGTTTTCTTGCAGAGAGCTGCCCTGGAGAGAAGGATGACAGAAAACAGAAGGGAACCACGGCACTTGCAGACATTCCTCTTTTACTGAGGGCCAGAAAGACAGGACAAAGAGTGGCTGAGCACAAACAAACTTCCTGCATCCAGAGGCAGGGGAAGGACCAGCATGAGCTACTCCACAGCCCCAGCAGGGCTCCCAGCCAGGAGCGATGGGCACCCACCCAGGCCTGGCTGCCCCACAGCAGTGAGGGGTCACTGCTGCCAAGTTCTGGAGGCAGGACAGGAGCTGTGAGCAGGGCAGGAGGGAGAGAAAGGGTTAATGACATTAACTTTAGGTAGGTAAGAGCTGCAGCACAGGCAGAAGGCATTTCCCTGTCAGTTGAGAGCCCAGGAACTTAAAGTGGCTCTAAAGTAGCCCAGGAAGGATCCTGGGTCCCAAAAGGATGTTGTCCTGTCCTTGCCACCATGGAAAGAGAAAGAATAGAAGTCCCAGTTAAGGGTAGGAAATGGCTGTGAAAAGGTGCCCAAGGATTTGAGAACCTGCTTCTCTCCAGCAAAAAGTTTCAAGAGCACAGTCTGTGTAGCCTGGAGTATTGTTTCAGTTCCAGAAACAACAGTTCCAGATTAATTTTATTTTAAAACATCTAATTATAGTGAAGAACTATATTCTTGTATATTCCCATTCTTCCTGTGCATCACCTTAACAAAAACCTTTCTACTCTTTCTCCTTCATCACCTGTCCTGAAGACACTTCACACCACACTGAGAAATCAGCAAGAAAAGAAAAAGCTTCCCAAAAAGCACCATCACACAAAACAGAGAAAATACCAAAAGGAAAGTTATCCCTGTCATACTGAACATCTCTGTGAGAGAAAAGAAAGCAACACTGCAAACTGTAAAACCAGCAGTATAGCAGAGATCAAGAAACCAGCAAACAGCTTAACACTGCTAATTCAGTGCAATGGTAAGAGCAAAAATCACTATTTGTTTGCTTCCAAGGACAACAACATTTAAAAAAACCCATACAGTAAACAGACATGGGGAGCAATGACAGCTGAAACATTTCAGTCATCAATTTATCATGTTCTGCTCTTTCATCCTGAAGCTTGCTCTTCCCTGTATCCCTTTTTATGGATCTTAGAGGATTTCCACAAAGTACACATGCTACTTGTACCTAGAACCTGTAAATAATAAATAGTACCTAAATCTCTATTATTTGTTGAATGATAGAAAAGATCCAGCAAATTTAACTAGGGTTAAATGTCACTTCAGCCTCCAAATTAATTTTAAGAAAGCTCATATAACCTTTAAATGTACAGCTGCAGACTGTAAATGTTATATAAACAAACACCAATCTTCCTAGCATCTGTTATTTAAAAAATTGTCTTCCAGTTCTTTATTAGTCTTATACACAAGATAAAGAGGTATGCAGCACATAGGGACTGCTTCTTACATATATTTATCAGGCTTGAATTCTAGAAGAAGGTATAACCATCCTGTTTTCAGAAATACAGAAATAATAATAATAATAAATAAACAACAACTAAATTTGGCAGTAATGTGCTTATCTAATCTGCTTTCTTCATATCTTGTTATCTTAGAATATGATTCAAGATGGACAGCACAAAAAACTGAGGTGTTGGATTCTCTGCTTAAAGAATCCCTACAGCAAAACAAATTTCTTACTCTGAGAATGGATTAACACATTAGTGCTTTCAGAAAGAAGTTCCTTTCCTTGTTAAAACTAATCCCATGCAAAAAAAAGTTCTTCAGATTCTTGACTTGCAGATAACTTTGAGGTGGTTTCATACAATGATAAACTGAAGGAAGAAGATAAAAAGCACTTTGAGGAAAGGAAAAGAGAGAGGAGCATGGGCCCCTGCAGTAATTCTGAAGCCATTGACAGCTCTGAGTGATTAACATCTGTATCTCAAAGTCAAACAATCTGAACAGATTTCTCCAAATTGAAACACATTAGTTACTTGCTATTATATATTTTAGCAAGTTTAATTTGATTTTGCTATCACAGACAATAAAAAATACAAGTTGGATTTACACCTTTCCTTAAAGTGACAGCTAGAGAAAAGACAAGAAAGAAGTGACTTGATGACTATTCGAGTGTAAATACAATGGCAAAATATAGACTGTGAAAATTTTAACTTTTGAATGGGGTGAGAGAAATCAAACAAAACAGAAAACAGTTCACAAGTGTGAATTGCAAAGGGATCATATCTTATTCTCTCTCACATTCCAGGTGAAGACATCAGCACATCCTCTTCAGTTTGCTGCAGAAATGGCAGGGAGGCTCTCCAGTTCCCTCGGAATCAGCCGGAGAACAGACTTACCCCACCAGCGCCCCTGGAGAAGCTCAGCATTTCTGTCTCACTGGGTGTTGTCCAAAACAAAAGCTGCACAGCCTCCGGAGCTCTGCCCTGGAGAACACACAAGTGGAGCCGTTCTAGCAGCTCACAGGTGGCACACACACAGCTCAGCCCAGCTGAAAGGCTGGCACCAAAGACGGTGGCCCGGGATATTCAGCTCTGTCAGGAGGGTGAAGAGACATCAGAGGGTTCATTAGTCCGGTGCTCAGGCTCCAGCAGCAGCAGCAAGAGTTTATTACACGGGATTACTATGTTCCCTTGCCCATGCATGTAAGGAAAGCCAACAGGACTTTTGTTACTAAATTCCTTGGGAGCATTTGAAATTCCTTCCTGATGTGGTGTGTTAGCACAGTGGAGTATGCACTCTGCACCAAATATAGATGTGAGACAGGCTACTCTCTCTCTGTAAAGAAGGAAGATTAAGATACAGATTGGTAATCTACATCAAACTCTCAGGGTAGCTACAAACTACAACTACTAATAAGATAATTTATTATGGTGGCACTTTGGCCCCATGTCTCTATTTTCTATGTTGAACTTGCATTTACATTTCAGTTGTATGAAAAGACTATTTTAGTTTACTTTTTTTTAATGTTTATACATAAATACAGTTGTATGTATTAAACTTGTGATGAAAACATCAGCTAAAAATCACAGACTGTTCAGAGTGCTCAAGCAGTGTACCTGGGTTCTTAGGACCATCTTTTAAGAGTGAAAAGTCTCTGTTCAGACCTATGAAACACAATCATCAAGCAGTGATGCAAAAAGATCACGATAAGCCATTCAGTTAACAGGAGACTAATTAAATAGATACAATCATGAAAACTACACAAAAACATAAAAGCCATATTGTTGCTATTGTTTGGAAAAGTATGCTTCCCAGCCATACTTCTAATAGAACATTACTTTACACCTCTGATATTTATCCAGAAAAGAAATATTCAGCAGGGCAGTTGAATTTTAGGTGTTAGAGAACTACAAGAATCTTTTTGAGAATCCTTTTTTAAAAGTCATTTATCAGTGGGGTTATAAATAGCATGCTTTGTTTTGTTTTAAGAAGATAAGTCCATCCTGTATAACTGCTTCTTGAAGTGAAGACACTGCTAAGGATTCCTCTGGTCACACATTGCCCTCCTCCAGACCTTGATACCTCAAACACGGAGCACATACCAGGTCCTGCCTGTCCCTTTCAGGTAAATACCGAATTCTGTCACATACTTAGGAGAGGAAATCTTGGAATTCCAGCCCCATCCACTCCAGTTTATTTGCCTGGAGCTCTGATAAACAAATGGTTACTTACCCAAGGATACTCCCAGTTTAGGCGAGCCTTCACTCTACAAAGGTTAGCATATAACACTTCAGAATTCATGTACCACATAAATCTAGGAAACATTGCCTAATTAAAAAAAAAAACCCAAAAACGAAAGGAAACTTCCCCCCTCCACCCTGACTCAGTACTGGTGAAACACCAAAGAGCTGTGAAGATGGATTTGCATGTTTCAGAACCACAGTTTGCCATCCATAGCAAAAACACCATCACCAGGAGCAGGTGATTTCTTCCTTGTTCTGGGTGCTCCAGCTCCTTGGATCTGAGTGCTGCTGTCTGCAGTAGCAGGTGGGTACCTGGCAAAGGAGAGGTTCAAGGGACAGAAACTCGGTGCTGAGACTTGACATAGATCAGTGCTCCTCATGCTGCTTCCAAGGGACGCCGTGATGAGTGAGCTGCCTGCATGACGGTGTGGACTACAAGACACCATGGTGTAATCCTGTGTCTGGAATGAATGTATGTTTATCCTAGTGGAAAACTTTAAGAAATTAAACCCCCAAAGTGGTTGGTTCTTTGGTTTTTTTTAATACTTCTGGAGCGGCTTTTATTATTGTCTAGCTTTGCAAAAAAGCTCTGGGTATGGGAAATTGAATGCAGGCTGATGCCATGTAATACCATTAGAACAGCATTACCTTTTCTGTGTCATATCTGGTGTTTTTGATTTCTTCTTCCAGACCCTGAAAATTGAGGTGTACTCCTCCCTTCTTCTGAGGGTTTGAACCTGCTCTGTAGGTCTTGGTTACTGAGAACTGGTCATTCCCACTGCCCTACACCTGCTGGGGTAGGGATGGGAGCCTTCAGCTGTCTTCTTGGGTAAGAAGTAACAGCAAAAAGCTCTCATTTTTATCATGCAAGCTTCAGCTTTTGTTTGAAACACTTCTCAGGGAGTGGCAATGTCCTTCAACCTCATAATGGGCCATCAGTCATCTTTGCCCATGCTTGCTACTCCGGAGTGTGCTCACAGCTGGGCCTCTACTGTTCCAGGAATTATTCCTTCTCCACACACAAATATACAAGAATCCAAGGTGTTCTCACTCTTTTCCCATGAGAGGACCCAACAGCCTGTCTATGAGCTGGGACCATAAGGCATAGAGAACTGTGTTAACTTGGTGTTCTGCACATTTGTCTCACCTGGGCACCAGGACTGGGTGCCCTACACAGAGCAGGACCTGGGCAAGTGCACTTGAACAGGGAGCTGCTTCAGGAAGATTTCTGTCACAGCCCAGGGTCCTGAAAGGGATTGATTTCAAAAGCATAGCAGCCCAGGCTGTCTGGCCAGAGACAGGTGACACTTCTCCACACCACTGCAGCCAGTGCTGTAACATCACCACAAGCCTCTCCTCCCCAGAGATGTGCACAGAACATCATTACCTTCAGCTGGCTGTAGTGGTGATCTATCAGCATGTCCTTATTGGATTTGTCTGCAGATCCCAGGGACAAGACCCTTGATCAGCTCCAGAAGGTGCACTTGTTCACTTCATGTGGTATTCGACAAGTATCCTGTAATTAAACTCCTTTCTTTACATTAGTCTTTCTCACTGTGTGAATACTCCTTCTTTTTGCAGGGTGTTTGATTAATTGACTTCAAAGGATAAGCTTCATCTTCCAAAACATTAAAGGCCACCTATTGAAGCCAAAAGATTTTTATAAATATTGTCACTGTATGTGAAACACACCATTCACCAAATTGTTTTCCCACCTTTCTTTTTTTGCTTGTTACTGCTCTTCAGGTCTCACTGCTCTATATAGGGAAAAAACCCCATCATCACAGTGTTCTATGATGGAAATTATTTCAGCTGTGCTTTTTATATTCTCCATGTGTGTGCATGATTTTCATGACTATAATGTCTTGCCACTCCTTAATATTGATGAGGTTTCCTCTCTAGTAACTCTGTGAAGTGGGGAATGCAGCTCTCACCCCCTCCCAACACACACTGACAGTACCAGCCATTTCATCCCAAAAGGAAACACTTCTTTGAAAACAATGAAGAAACCCTTTAAATGTCTGTTGGATTACTTGCAAAGTCTTTGATGAAACTGCTGCTGAAGAAGAGACTTTAGTGGTATAGACGTGGGCATACCTCTGACAAATGTCCAGAAGACAAAGCAATACCTAGAAAAGAGGTAACAGCTAACAGTGAATACAAAATCACTTAAATAGTTCACATTTCTGCCACCTGCAGGAACAAATGCCCTGGCTTCTTCATGTGTGGCTGGTTCTGCAGAGGCAATGCACCATGAAATGATGCTTGCAAACAGCAGCTACCTAACAAATTGGCCACATGCAACGAGGGGAAATAAAAAGCCAACAAGGCTCATTGATCATGTGGCTCACTGCAGCCTTTGGATGCTGTTTCAAGCAAAGCACTAATATTAACCCTGGCTTACATGTCACCATGTTACTGTGTTCCTTTGGATACATCAGTCTTGGGGAGGAGCAGAGGAGGAAGGCCACGCTCTGAGAGGCACCGAGTGATATAAAGCAGACAGTGGGCATCACATTCACATCATCACCCCTGATATGTGGAGTAGCACTCAAATGTGTTGAATACATTGCACAATCATCCTCACCCTGCTGAGCCCAGCTTGCAGTTATCTATCATCCAGTGAGGCACACAGAGCTGTATACAAGGGTTAAGGAAAAGAACAGGCTGCTCTTAGTGCCAGTTTAAAATATGGCATGTTCCCAAGGCTCTGAAAGTCAGACTCATATCGCACAATCACATTAAATATCAAGTAACCATGCTGTAAGGCTTGCCAGTGGAAGTGGCTGAGGCACCATGAAAGCTGCTCTTTCCTAGTAGGCTAAAAACCTTAAGGGGAGAATGGAATGTTAAAAGACACTTATCACACATAAATCCTGGCATGGTATTTGAGAGAAACATCCTACTGGAGCTCCACAGCCCACTGGAACTCTGCAGCCTCTCATCCTGTGAGGCACTTGAATAATGAGCAATCCTGGCATGCCTGGAAATTCAGCAGTGACAGTGGGAATACGTTGCCACCCAGCATCTGCAACTCACGCTAGGAAAATGAACATTGGAAGCAGAAAACCAAAAATTGAGATGGCAATTCATTCACTGCAAACCAAGCATAACATAGTGAACCATGCCTGAAAATTACACCTCTGAAATAAACACATTGACTGCCCCTGCCAAAATGGAGAATGCTAACAAATTAAAAACAGGGTTTTGCTAGGTGTTTGTTCATGCTTCATTCTGATACAGAACATCTCCATGTCTTCTCTCAGTTCCTCCAAAAGTCTGTTCTTTGAGCTCAGATAAGCTTCCTTCTCCACTTCATTTTCATAATGTATAGATGATTAGAGCTAATATTTGGTGTAAGGCTCAAAAGTTTTTAAGGCCCAGCCTAAAAATATTTATATCCATTCAAATGGAGCCAGTGATTCTCAGGACTTCAGTGAAGTCTCAGGGCTGTTCTACATGAGCTGTCACAGCCTCATTCCAAGCACAACACACATCTACACAGAGCTGCCCAAGCATCTTGTTGTACAAGCTACAAGCTACATGTACAAGCTACATGTAGCTACAGCTACCATGAAACCTCTTTTTTGCTATTTTCCAATCCATGTAACACATGTTGTCTTCTGACAGTGACAGCATTGTAGCAGAGCAGACAGCACACAAATCCCAGAGACTGGGATTTGTAACACTGGGACCCTCAGAAGAGCCAAGTGTGTATTTATGTGTCACAAGTGGACACCACGTTGTAGCAGGACGTGCAAAGGAGTCAGAGCCATCTGGGCCACGAAGAGTCAGTGGCATGGTTTGCTATAGAGGTTTGGCACGTAACCTGGGGCTAAATCTGCCTTCTCAAAGACAGCTTTACATTCTGAGTATGAGAAATTAGGGGTGGTTACATTAGGTCCACTCAAACATTTTAAGCACAGATGTATGAGCTCAGTAAATCAATAGGGTATTTTACATAGCTTACAGTATTCTCCCTTGCTTTACATATACATCCAATGTGCATTAAGAGGTTTCCAAACAGGAGCTTGCATCAGTGGTGTCTGATAGCAATTATCAGCTAGTTGCTGGTGGAAAAGCTAAAAGGCTTCATACTATGTAAAAAATATCTATTTAACACCATAGAATTATAAATAAAAATGCATGACAATTTTAAATTAAGGCACACTTAATTTTAAATTCTAGGCACACTTACTTTGAAGCACATTTTGTCTGTTAGCTACCTGTGCACAAAAAAGTAGTTTCTCCTTGGCATTCAGTAATCATAACACATTTGATGTTTCAATGCTCTCATTAAACTGCAAATGAAACTGCATTATTATTTAGAAACCTGTGGTTTATCTGCACTAAAAAGAATGTAAACTATCCACAAAAGTTTTGCTAACACAACCAATTGTTTCCACTTAACAACCTTCTCTCACCATATTCCAAAATGATACCAAGTAAAGGTTCCTTTGCTTTTCATCATGCTTCAAAAGTCAGAAATGTTAGTCCCACTCTTTGCTCCTTGGCCTATAAACTGTAAATATCACTAGTATCTGGAAAATTAGCTGAACTTTTCCCATTGAGCTTTAATTAAAAATGGGGATTTTCACTTTTTACTGTTTTCCAATATATCTCCTCAGCACATATGAAATTTTAAGAAAGTATTTTTTTTTCACAAGAGGCATTTATCTCCCGACTCAGCCTTCCTCTTGTCTCTGTGTTATATTCCCATAATTTTTGCTGTAATAGAGACCCATGTAAACTAAAGTCAACTGACAGGAAAAGAGAAGGCTGTTACATTAATTTTCCTTGCTATTTTGAGCTTAAGTGTTTCATTGGTGCTTTAAATATACCAAATATATGCTTTAAATATACTAAAAGTTTTTTATCCTGTTTCTATTCATTCTTGTATCAACATAACTAAAATTTTACAGTCACACAAACATCTATTTTGATGGGTATCTTTGATATGTGATATGTTGTCTTCCAATCTCACAGAATCAGATGTATTTTTACAAGTTTATTCAGTGATTCGCTTTCAAGCTTCAAATTAACCTTGGAATCACAGAAAAATGGTCCTAAAATATCATGTATTTGGGAGAACTGTATAAAGGGACCCATTAGAAGTGGGAAATCAATCTCCTTTTTCTGTGTTTATTTAGTCTTACCTGTATTTTTACACAGTAAAGCTTCACAACAAAACTACCTCCACTGAGCATCAGATAAAAATACCTTGAAGTACTCCTTGACTCCATAGCCTTGCAGAAGGCATGCAATTAGATTTTTAATTGAATTTTCACTTAAGATACAGAGTCTTGACTATAGCACTATATATATCAGCACTATAGCGATTCCCTTCACTATTTAACTGAAGGAAACAAAAGTGAGATGACCGCAGAAATCAGTAATTTTAAAATTATATCCCATAATATTTTCCTAACATCTGATTTTAATTCCACCGAAGGAACTCTGCAATTGCTTGCACTGTTACACATCAGGAAACTGTGGAAATGGCACACTACAAAAGATTCAATCCACTGAGATGCAAAATGACTGCACAAGGAATCACAAATACTGCTTGCCTTATCTTACTTCAGAGTGTATCAGTTCTCCACAAACCTGGGAAGGATGGTACCTCTCTGAAGAGATAATGAATTAATTACTTGGAACAACATTATGCAAAGTCCAGATACTCAAACAAAAGTTCTTGGCTCTGGAGCTCACATTCAGGTACTTTTGTAGCTATTAAATATGTATGGGTTGTCATTCCATGTTTCAATCAATTATTTTTTTAAACCAGAAGAGAAATCTAACAGCCTAGCATTTTTACAGTCCTCACTCCCCTTTTACTAATACAACAATCTGTAGAGATACTAAATCAATCCTTCAGAAGCTAGGAATCACCAAATCTTTGCTTTCACCCATTTCTCAGCATTTTAGCTTCAGAGCTATTAGAGAATTGCATCTGCAGCTCCAAAAGCTTTCCTTCTTCCTCCTTTTTAATCATCTGCTTAAAGAGATCAAAATTATCTTGTAGAAAGAATTCAGAAAACTAGAGGCTAATGAAACACCATAACATGTCATTACTGTTGCAGAAAGCCCATGACAACCTGCTTTATTATCGTGACCTACTGGCACTTTTATTTTTTTTACTGTGATGGAAAAAACCTCTTCCCCTCATCTTTTTGTCAGCTGGCACTGATATCCATGGCTAGTATGATAGAACAAGAAGTGCTATATGATCCTGGTCTGCACACAGCCCTTCTCCACCCACTGCTGCACCTCCAGAGTGGCTTTATTTGAACGCTAGATCAGTCACTCACACAAAGCTATAGAAGCTCATGGTCCAAATCTGGCTCTTTCCCAAGAAATGAATCCTACTAAACATTATAAAAAGTTAAGCAGTGAACATTTGGAGCACCAAACATTTTTGTGGACATAAATACAACAGTCCACACAGCTCCTGCAATAAAAGAGCTTGCAGGTTCCTATGGCTGCCAGCCTGTGCAATGGATGTCCTAGGAAAAAGGGATGCCACTTACCGAGTCGATCACCTTTCCATTCACTGTCACAAAAAGGACACTCAGGATTACATTACCAGCCAGAGTAACAAAATAATAATCATATTTTGAAGCATTTCAAATACAACCAAATTTGGCTAACAGGAACACAGAAAATCTTGGTGCTCATTTTATTACCATGATCGACTCCATCACTTCCAAGTCATCAGTTGTAATGTACCGAGGGCTGTAACAATTACAATCTTTATAATGAATCCTTCCCTTTCTGTGGGTGTCTCCCCATCTCACACCTAGCAGCACTGTATCCTCCACTGCAGGTGATTGCTGTTTAAAAAATCTGAAATGTATTTGCATCTTTTGGAACTCCATTGTTTGGATTACTTCTGCAACCAAAAAAATGCAGAGCAAGAGCTACAAGTAGAGCCACCACCTCTGTTTGCAGTAGTAAATCCACAGACAAGTAAAAATGGATTACCAGAGGGTTTTTTGCTTTTTAGCAAGTCTGTAGCTCATTGATTTTGTGTGCTATTAAAGGTTATTTCTAAAGGTTCAGTAGCAAGTACAACCACAGAGGATGGAGTAGGAGTACAGGACAGCACAAAAATCTCCCTCCATTCAGTTACATTCAATAACAGCATTAACAGGAAATGTTTATTCCATTGTTTCAGTAAGCTAGGAAGTCTCAGTTCATAGGATTTGAAATACCTGGCAGATTCTCATGCAACACAACTTAGAAAACTACTTGCCCTCATTCCTGATACATAGAAAATGGACAAATGTCAAAGTGATGGTCAACAGCCCTTTGCCAGACACTTGACTTGCCTAAAGGCAAGGAATTCCAGAGGAAGAGAGCAGAAAGGCAGAGTAAAAGCTGGCCCACCTCCCAATGCTGTATTGGAGACTCCATTAGAGTCAACAGGGTGAAAGTCAGGATCCACTGGCCACTAGGAATGCCAAATGACAGATAAGAGCAGTGTCAAGATTGGACTACACACACTGAGCCAAAATTAACATCAGGGTTACTGGGGTGAGCAGTCATCGGTTCCAAGTTGTGCATGCAGCTGTCACAGGAATGAGTGAAGAGCTTCTGATACTGCCCTGGGTTTCCATACAGCACTGACACCCTAAACAAAGTAAAAAAATAAAATAAAATAAAATTTAAAAACCAAAATAAAATAAAAACCTGAAAATAATTTAAAGTGTTAGCAATACTTACTGTAATATTTTAATGAGATACTGCAGACCATTACTTACTGTAGGCAAATTCAATTTACAAATGCTGCAGAACTGGAGACATGGCGCTTATTAATGACTATATTAATTTACTTTTGTGTTTGCATCTTATATTAAATATATGCATACTTTTCATGTTTGGGTTCTTTCTAAATGGATTTATATCCTCCAAATATTAGCCATAATAACATCAGCCTTCTCAAATGCAATTAAGTAACTAAATTAAATTTTAAAAGACTATATCAAAAAAGACTCTATAAATAATGTCTGTAAAACTTCAGTTAGTTGTAAACTAATATTAATGTAATATTGTACCATTACATTAATTGTATTAAAAAAATTGTATTTCCTCTGCCAAAATACCTTAAGAGGAAAAATACCTTCATCACCAAATTTACAGGTAAGCAATTAATTTGGAATTATTGCTTTTTTAATAAATGGCTTGATTTGAAACATCACTTGCCTCTGGAGGAAAAAAACTAAGAAAAATAAGTAAATATAATATTTGGATGACAGATCCATCAGAAAATCTGCAGAGTAATACCTATGTCTGTAGGAAGAGAGCATTATCTTTACCATGAGCAAAGCGTAGTGTGAAAACCGAGTTCTCAGAGTCTGATGACAGTTCTCAGACCTACAGTTGTTTGTTCCACACACAGTACTCTAAAAATGGTCAGATCCCACACCATCTTCCAAAAATATAATAACTGATGTATCCTGATTGCATCCTGAAGATTAAGAAGTTAGCCAAGCCATGCACACAGTTGATTAGGTTTCAATCCAATTCCCTTCTCTGAATAAATTTCATTTTATTACTAATCTCATGGTTTTAAGCTATGAACCTCATGTTAATTTCTTTCATTACATGAAAACCTTTAACTGCAATGGCACCAACAGGAATATTCATATTATTCAGGATTCTCCATTCAAAGGGAAACAAAGGACTTAGAAATAAAGCACAAGAAACATGTACCAGTCTTACAAGGGAACAAAACTATGATTAATATAACACTGACTTATGCAAATATCATCTTTTGTGCAAGTACTGCTATCAGAAAGAAAGGAAAAAATAGCCTGGACTTTTGTACCCATCAATAATAGTACAAGAGCAGTTCCCTTACAGTTACAATGTATTTCATAATAGGAAATTATATTCTATATATATTGGGGGAATCATTATTTTTACTATTATGTATCATAAAAATGTAACATAAACAATATTTGGAAATACAGAGACAAGAACAAATCTTAGATTTTAAAAAGATGATTTTTATTAAGCACAAACAGCTTTTAATACATTATCAATACAAATAGGAAAACATCTGTTTAATGAATTTGATATATCAAAGATCTGATGGCAGGTTGCATACTGGCACAATAAAAATGATTTTTTTTTTTTCCAAAGTATTTCAAATTAAAATTACAGGGTTACCACAGTCTACACTGCAGATACTTTCCTTACAGTCTAAAATTACTACATCACCTGGGCATGGGGGAAGCAAAGAACTAGAGTTTCATAATATGGAACTTCTAACACTTTAATTAGCACCACTCAAAGCTTGCATCAGCTGTCTAACTAAGAAGCAGCTGACAGTTCAGGTAAAGCTTTACAGCAAATTTCAGTGCAAAGTTTACAGTTCCTTTTCATAAGATACTTGGAGTCTATGGTTTCATAGCATGTTAAAGAATTATGGCTTGATAGATGTACAGTATTAAGATGCTGAGAACATTTACTTTGAAAAAAAGATGAGACTCATAACAGCTGTGAAATGCATTTTAATATATTATACCAAATTCTGTAATATGCAAACAACATGCTGGATTACAAACTGAAGTCCTGTTATGAATTCATAGACAAGGTCAGTATTAGCTCTCTGGAGTGGTGGCTTCTGGTTGTCTCAGCTGCTGCTTTTTCAGGCTAACTAACTTCATCTTCTCTCTAATGTGTTCTGCTGCAGAAGCCATATCACTTGGGCTCCCAAAGTACTGCTCAGACCTAGGAAAAAACCCAAACCACAATAAATTATCAGTAATAAGCAAATCAGTACATGAACACACCTGTTAATTGCAGTAGAAAGTAGATTAAAAAAAAACAGCCACTTTTTCCTCTTGTCATTTAAATGCCACCTTTAAAAGGCTTAGTGATGAGACTCAAGAGCAAATTTTTATGAAATTGTTACAAATACTCAATGAACCTTTCATATCCAAAAGACACTCCCAACAGAAGTTTGAGGGTGATTACACACTAGCACAGGTTGCCCAGAATAGCTGGAGGGGCTCTGAGCAACCTTGTCTAGTGGAAGGTGCCCCTGCCCATGGCAGGGAGATTGAATCTGATGATTTTTAATGTCCCTTCCAACCAAAACTATTCCATGATTTGAACAGCAAGGCACTATTCTACAAGCACAACTGGAGGCTTCCCAACACTCACTCTTACCTCCCTTCTCTGTCTCTCCCCCAAATGAGTCTGACAATTTTGCATGCTGTGACTATCTATAACCTGTCTCTACATGAATTCTGAGTTTATAAAATTGCCACATTATTAAAGGACTCTTCACAAGTTAAGTCAACCACATCCTGTCAAATTATGCCATCCACCTCTCAAACTGAAAGGAACACATGTCTGTGTAATTCAAATACAACAAAGAACAGGTGAAATGTTAAGGGAGACCACTAACCAAGCTGTCAGCAAAGGGAGGGTTTAAACAGAACACGTGTTTCAGATGAACGGGTATTAAAGCTAGTTACAAAGCAGAGAAGCTGTACACCTTGGAAATGGTCGTAGGCCAAAGGACTTTCAGACAAAAAAAAGTGGAAAGTTATGCAGGAATAGACTCATTTGAGGGGGTAACTGGTCAGACTGCATAACTGCACACAGACCACAGCATTTCCTCTTACAGAGCAGAAACCGTGAGCAGGACAGGGAACAGTGATCTGAACTTCCAGTAAGATACTGGCAAAAGTCTGAAGAGGTGAACAGACTGGTGAAAACACCCCCAAGCATTTATAACATTAGGCACATTCCTGAATCTCCAACTATTTCTAATAATGAGCAAACTCTTTGCAAAGTATTTGTTTAACGTTTCAAAACCGGAATGCCAGGATGATGAGCAGGGGGTCCTGAGATGCAGGACAACTACATTACCATTTTTGTGAAGGGGGATATTGAAAATTCTACTGAAATGCCAGAGGTGTCAGAAATAATGTTCAGGATTGAACAGTTGCTACTTTTACCAGGTCACTAGAATCTGCTATACAGAAGTTATACTAAAATACTTCAACAAACACTTCTTAATCTGGTTCTGGGTCAGTTTTTTGTTTGTTTTTGGGTTTTCTTCCCCAGCTATACAAACCTCCACTATTTTCGAACTCACTAATGAAAGAACAGTAAAAATCACTACTAATTCAGGCCTGGGCCCATCTTCATGATTAGCACTCCATATTGAAGGATCTACACTGCAGAAGGCATATGGCATTTGGAAATAAGACGACAGTAAACTTTCATGACCAGCTTCCTGCAACTGTATTTTCAGATAGACTTCAAGCAACCTTGAAGAATGCAGCTGCCTGATGCTGTCTCTCAAGGTTTCAGCCTCTAATTCAATACACTTATTTCAGACCTTTCTCATTATGGTATGGAATCCTACACACCAGAGACTTGTTCCATAGCTTGGCTGTAACTCACGTAGAAATTAACTACAAGCTCAGCATAACAACAGACATCATTAAACACAGAACTGGCTGAGATTCCAAATTCAATTTGCTTTTGTAGCTCAAGAATACTACCAATTTAAAGTTAGTATGAACACTTCTTGAGAGCAGCACTGTTTTGTTTACTGAAAAAATCAAATATAAATTTATCTTCAATATACTGGCTTAGATAGATAGAATTCCAAATAAATAGAAATCCTGTAATTCTCATATGGTATCTTTTTTCAGGGAGAAGAGACTGGGACTGGTCATTCTTCTGTTACTTCTGCATACTGTGCTGGTGCAAAGACTGCATAAATCTAATAGTCATTCAGTGTGAAAAAATCACTACTTTAGAAAGGCAGTGCATTAATACTCATTAAAAATTCTTTCCCATCTTTTCACAGAAAGCAGGCAGGTCCTATTTCAAACTTTCTAAAAACAACATGCTCACTTTTCTATTTCAGCAATAAACCTCCAGAATTCTTCTGCATATGACACCATTAAAAAAAGTTTACCAAAAGCATTATTCCAAAGGCATTAGAAAAACCATTCCACATACCCATCAGGATAAACTACAGGCACTGTTAGTCTGTCCAACAGTGATTTCCCAACTGCTTCAATTTCATCAAATTGATCCATTTCATTAAAAGCTTCAGGCTGCTCTGGACATTCCTGCAAAATCTGTTTAATAGAAGAAAGAAAATACAGAATAAAATACACAAGGTAGTAGTTTTTTAAGTGCCATTAACTGGCAGAGTGAATGTTCTTTTGGCATTTTCACTGCCACATTGACATGAGATCAACTGACATATATAATGCAAGAAAAGAAAATACTGATTAAGATCCATTAAAAAGACAGTTTAGGGCTACCACTGTTTTGCATGAGAATGCTTTATGTTCCTTCTGAGATGGAATAAAAAGAAGTCTTCCTAGACAATATTCTTGCAACAGATATGAAATGCATAAAAATAGTGACTGACAACATTAAACAGACATGACAATAATGTAAAGTGGAAACACCATGGTTAATGAAGAGCCTCTTAAAACAGGTTTCAAAACTAAAACCCACATCTGGCACAGAACAGGTACGACTAAGAAAATCTGAACTCAGGTCTTTCCAGATGGGATTGTGACCCAATACTAGTATTCAGAACTCTATTTTCTTCCACTTCTCACTTTTTCCAAAGCAGCATGGATATTACCAGTCTATTTTCTATAGACTCATTAATATATGTCTAATAGAATTATGGGTTTGAACAAGAGCATTGTTTTGTCAGCCATTAATTTACTTTTCTTTAAACTTAAGACTGCCTAAACCCAGCAATTAACTACTGCAATACTGAAAGAATGCTCATAGTACAGATTGAGAGATTCCACTTTCAGGAGTTTATGAACCACTGAAATTTAATTTGGCATCAGGTAGATCTCTGGAAGAATAGATGATATATTTCTGCATTTGTGAATCTCTATCAACTCCAAATGACTGTAAATTTAAAGTATCTTCCAGTAATACAAATAAATTAATAAAACCAAGGAGCATATGAATCAACTCTGAATCCATGCTCTCTTTCAATAATGGAATGAATTTATTTTTCTATGTGCAAGATTTTGGTTTTTCCTTTTACAGTTACATGCAATTTTATTGTCAATATTTGAGATATATACTCTAAGTTGATTTTTTAAAACATACTGCTTCACAAAAAGAAGTATCTGTGGACAAAAAGGCCCTACTCCTCATGACCTACATTAAAGGACACTGTCTCAAATTCAAGCATTTGAAAGTTCTCAACATTTTCCCCCTTCAGTAAGCTGTTACTGAATAGCAACTATTCCTCATCACATTGTTGTTGACTGCTCATCCTCCACTGTGCTTCTGGCATCACCCGGCTGGGTGCAGCCGTGAGACATGTGGTTACAGGAGTCTGAAAACCATACCAAGGTAGAGGTATGTTCAAGAAGAAGGCACGTTCAAACCCCCCAGGTGCAAAATACAAGATGAAACAAGACAGCATGTGTGGAAACTGAAGTGTCAAGAGCTGCTCTCATTTATGGTTTGTGAGGTTATCCCATCCAAAATCCATGCAGCTTAAAGGGCAATACACCTCTAACTCTCCAAAGACCTTAAATGACTTGGCAGCTTTGTATCACACCTTGCACAAAGAAGTGTTCCTGGCTTTTAAGAATTACAGTCTAAAAGACACAAAGAAATGCTTTATTATCAATATCAGAGTTCCCATTTGAAGAGTGCTGCTCTCCTTTTTGTTAAGCAGGCCCTATACCAATACAGGTATAGGAAAAATTATTACATTAAGTACTGAAGTTAACGGTTGGAAAAATATACTTAAATTCTTCTTTTTTTTTTTACTATTTAGAAAGGGTACTGGCAACATCATATTTCTTACATTTTGTTTGCCTGAACTCAGGTAAGAAATTTTTATTTTAATAAAACACAACACTCACCTTTTCAGCAGTAGAATGAAATGCAACAGCTGTTTCCAACCGGTGCACTCTTTCTTCAGAAGTCACTGTGAACTGTTTCCACACTCTGTTCAGCCTGGGAAGTGTGTCCCCTGAGGACCTTGAAGTGCATCGCAAGGACTGGCACAGGACCACGGTTGCCTGCAGTAGCTGTCTCCCATAATCATAAGTACTCTAAAAATTGGAGGGCATGGGAGAGTAAGTGCATGAAAAAACTCTGCACTCTACCTGGGAGCAAAATGGCATCTTAAAGCAAGAGCAGGCAAGTTTATGGGAGCTCCATAATTTAGGTTCATAAAGTACATTGAACTAATCTGGTCTACTAGAAAATGCTGATGAAGTAAGAATAAAACTGTAATGACCAAACAGTGCTTTCACTCTCAAAAAAAATCCAGTATCTGCTGCTGCCTAGCACTCACACTGGCAAAAGAAGAGAGATTCCCAAAAATTCTGTAAAGCTGTTTGGATTTTCCAAGGAATACTTGATATCCTCTCCTGAGAGGACGGTCTCCCTGACCACTGGCACCATGTCTATGATCAGCCAGCAGCAAGGTGCCCTGAGGCACATCACTGCAACAGCAAATGATCCTCCTGTCATCTTCAACTCTTATTCATCAAAAGAGAAAAATCAGCTCCAGTGCAACAGGTGGAATTAAAAAACATCACATTTGTTAATTAACAAGTCCAAATTAGACACTCCTAAAAGCAGTAAACGACTGACAAAGCAACTGACCAGATGCTTTGGCCCAGCTTGTCAAAAGTAATTTTAAAGACTGCTTGAGATATGTCTTTCACAAAAGCCAATGAACTTTGGTTGCTTGCTTGCATTGCCTATGGGAAGGTTAACTAAGGTAGTGACCTGCAGCACTGCTGCCCTTGATGGAACTGCAACATCTCATCAGGCCCACTGCCAACTTCAGCAATCAATTTCTTCACTCAGGCATTGAGGCAAACCAGCAAGACTAGTGACAGCTGTTCAATGGCTGTCCATACTGATATTGATTCTGTTTAGGAGAGGATGTGAAACTGCACAAACCCCATATTGCTAAAGAAACCCCATATTTCACCTGTGCAACATCAACAAATTTTCGATGTTTCTCCAGTAACACTTTTGTTTCTTGAGCGTCATCTCCCAGTCGGATGTGTGTCTTCAGCAGAGCATCCAACAGTTCACTTAACCATTCTACAGCCTTAAAAACAAGCCAAAAGAATATAAATTAATACATGAAAAAGAAATTAAATCAGAAGGGTGGGCATTACTTCAGTACTAGCATATACTTTTGATACAGGAAAAAAGTTAGATGAGCTGTCACAAGCTGGTAGATCATGCATGCAATCCCCAAATAGATTATTTTCAGACATTGCTATATCCTTTATTTTCACTGTACATATTCCCTAAATAAAAATACAATACAATAAAAGTTGCAAAAAAAGTACTTTAAAACTACCAGTCCCCATAAATCAACCCAGTGGACTACAAAGACCAGAAGGATGAAATTCTGGAGGTATTTCCATACCTGAGCAGCATCCTCTTCACATTTAAATAACTGCACCATCTGAAGCATCTTCAGTCGCCGCACATCCACCATATCCTCACACCTTAAAGAGCAGCACAGAAAGACTCATCAACACACGTACAGCAGACACAAAACACTCTGACATTGAAAACAATGTTTTCAAGTGAGAAATATTAAGGTACAAGTGTTCATGAAAGGCTGATCAAAGCTGCTTGGTTTGGCCAAAATACCTAATGCCACAGAGAACAATAAGAAACTTGCAATAGTGAGAACTGAGCACTCCAAGTCACCAAAATAATGATCCTAAAGATTCCTGATATGGCTAAGCTACTAAAATTCAGATGATGGCTTCAACCTGTCATAAGTCTGAACTGTATTGTTTGTTGGGGGTAATGTTTTCTTGATGAATATGATGAGGCTACTAAAAAGATAATACATTTCTCCATTTTTCCTTTTAGCTGACTAAAGATGGTAATACCTGAACCCTTATACGATGATGTCCTTCACTTTACTTGTCAGGAATTATTTGAAAATCTAATTGATATAAAAACTGACCCTAATTATCTTGTTCTGAGTTGAGCACAGTTTGCAGTTCTTTCTCCAGAATTCCAATGAAAGTGCTGAAAGTCCTTCTCTTTTCACAACGAGACCTAAGCTAATACATCTGTCAGAATGCTTTCCACCTCAATTTCAGAGCCTACTAAGTAGACAGCAAGACTCACACTCCGGTTCAGTGCAAATGGAATTACTAATGTCAACAACAGTTGGCTTTATAAGCAAATGCAAAAGACTGTGTGCATGATCTTTTCCAAACTGGTTACAAACATAAGCTCTTCCAAAGAACAGTTTGTTAGCAGGCTGTGTTTTGTTAGATGTCCTGCAATGCTTACAGAAAGGACATCAGCTGCTCTAACGATGCAGGAAAACACTTTATGGGTTCCAAAATCATAAATAAAGGAGCAAAATGCCCCTAAAAATAAACATTACAACACATATGTATGTAAATAACAAGAAATGTTCAACAGAACTTTGAAAAAACCAAATTAAATGTTGCAAAAAATAGTATTACATGCTACTGAGATATACTTAGTCCTTTTACTTTTTTTGTCACTTATCCAGGCTAAAAAAACCTTGTTTAATCATTCCACATCTGAAAGCTGCTTCATTCCTTTGTCTGGAAATATTATTGATGTTTTAGTCCTCTGACTGACTTCCCACAATTCTATAACCCTTCTGAGAATAGGGACCAGAATTGTGTAACACAAACAGAAATGGACTACCAATCTATACAGTGACACAATGACATTCTTCTTTCCATTTTTTATTCCTTTCCTAAAATTTCTTTGCGTTCTACTTGCTTTTCCCTGTATGTTTGAACACCAAAGCAATTTCTACAAGTTCTCCAATGTTTATTTTTGAGTTCACAGCTGATTCAGAGTCCATTACTGTGAATACAAAGTCTTTCTTTCTCCCATGTACATCTCTTCTCTCAGAAATGAATTCCAACTGCCTTTTTATTGCAGTGACATGTCCTCTGTAGCTTTTTGCAGCTGACCCTCTAAACACAACTATTGCTTAAATTAATAGGATTCAGAGGGCAGATTTATAACAGTATTTCTTTAAGCACTACTGCAACACATGCTTTCTTACACTAAGCTCCCTAAGAAAACAGTTTATGAACAGTAGAATTAATTTGTAAAATGGGCAATTTGATGCTCACTAGACCTTGCTGTTGCCTAGAGGCACCTTTTTGCTCAGCCAATGTCCTGAATGTCAGACATTTCTATGCCCTTTCTATGGGCAGTATTATATTGTCTCAGGGGTTCCAACCAATAGCATCTGATTCATTCACATTGTTGAGTAGAAAAAAAAGGCAGTACTACAGAAAATCCAATACTACTACATCTTTTGTTACAAATAATCAAAATACAGAGAAAGAGGACAAAGGCAAAATCTATCCTTCTTATAAACCCAACTCTAAGATTTTTCCCAACTGGAACTTCATCCCTCACTCTGTATAATTTTCCAAAACTCACAAACCCCATGTTCTGGGGCGACTGTATGGTCCAGTATCCCATCACGTTCTTATGAAAACTGAAAATCTGTGCCTTCACTTTGTACCCTGTCCCCTCCAAGACCATCTCATTTGTCTTCCTATCCTCAGTAATGAAAATACCATACTCAAAGGATAGAGCTTATGATAAAGACAATAAACAAGGCTGTTTAATACGTAATTTTAACACCCATCACCACTACTGTAGTCATATTATCTTTCCATCTCAAACTGCCAACATATAAAAGATCCCTCTTGCATATTTTCATAACTCCATATAAAAAGAATGTATCATTTTTGAGCATTTACAAGCAGAGGAAATCATTCAAGTACTCCATCCAGTACACCAAAACATAAAAAGTGCTTGTTTTTAGGAATACATTACAATGGATTAGTCAGGGAAGTTTCTGTCCCATTCAAATATACTACAAATATATAGTTGTAATACATCCCTTAACTGAAAATAAAACAAAATGGGCTCTTTTAAAAAACCTAAATTGTATAAAAAGTGAGTTGTTAACACAAAAATCTTGATGACTAGAATTGTTGTTCTTACCTTTGTTTTCTTAGCTGCATATCTTCCATCACTCCTTGGATATGGTCCACATTTTCTTTGTTTTCAATGGTCACATCCTTCCCATAGGCCCATGATGCCTGGTTAGATATCTGATCAAGAAGACTTTGACCTTTCTCACGCAAGCCCTGCAAGCCTAAGTCTAATAAGAGAAAGGAAAAAAAAAAAACCGATCACTCAGAATTTTGGTGGGTTTTTTTCTCAACTGAGAGAAATAAAATGCAACAGAATCATACATGGATGAAGACTGGAACATGGAATATTAAAAGAACATTACTATGTCCTTCACCATCCTTTCCAACTCAAGTTTGAGTGAGCTTGTGTCTGTATTAGCAAAGAACTAAGGCTTTGCTATTTTATGACCTAGCAGTTAACAAGAAAAGGAATAGAAGTTGACAGCATGTCAGTTTTTCAGCTTATATATAGTTAATTAATGTTTTTTATCCACACAGTTATATAACCCCTAAAATATTTACCACTGCTAAGCCTAAGTGTTCTTCCACTGCTGGCAGAAGTTACTACTTTATAATATATCTGTTATGGCTGATACAACTTTTTACTTTTTTACACTGAAATTTGCCAGTCCTTGGGATCTGCTGTTACATCTGTTATTTGGAAGCTCTACTATCTGTTTTCCTGAAGGAATATCTCATTTATGCTTCAAACTGCTGTATTCCAATCATACCTACTTCTACCATCAATTATTTTTCTTTGCAGCTCTTTCTCCCACAACTTAATGAACAAGCTGATCACTGCAGACCCCTTCCAACTGAAATAATTAATTCCATATGCTTGACAGTGTAACAACCTCCAATGTGCCATTTATTAACATATACATTCAAAGTTACTGCAAAACACCCAGTACAAGCATTCTAAAACTGTGTGGACAAAACCTTAATCAAGGTGTCAGGTCTGGAGACAAACAGATCATCACTAAGCACTATAATCCCAAGTCACTGAAGAAGATTAATGGGGGAAAGAAGTTTGTTTACAGATGAAATGCATGATAATGGCATGTAACAAATATATATATATTAGACTCAAAGCATTTAAAAGAAAACCATTCCAGATCATTTTTCCAGACAAAGCTACTACACAGCAGATGGCATCAGCCAGTCCAAAGTAGCTCAGTGGAAGATTACATCGTGAGGAATCAGAAGTCATAAGACCTTTGCCCCCTGCTTTTTTGATGATTTTTAAAAGGGATTACTGTTTCTCCCTCTGTAATGCACTCATTAGAATGTGTGTGCCTGAAATGCAGAAGTATCTTGCTTACCAACACTTTTCAATTTCTCTTCTAGTAGTTTCAATGTTTGTTGAATTGATGCTCCATCTGCTGGTGCTACATCCACACACAACATTCCTAGTAAACCATCCAATTGCTGAGACAACTAAAATGTAAGAACATAAATGCTGATATTTAAAAAATTTGAGGTTCAGATGGTTGGGTCTACAATCTTCTAAAATGCCTGGAGATTTGTCATTTTCAAATTTCACTTTGCAGCTACAGGAAATAAAAGTCAAGGTGAAAGATAAATGACCCATCTGCCTTGTAGTAATCCAAGAACACACATCTCTAGATGGTGGGAGGGTAAGAATCCAAAATTCTACTTCTTAAAGAAAAATATAGGAAAGGGATGTGCCATGTGACAAAAAGAAGCTATGAAAAGTATAACAAATTCCAGTTAAAATAATGCATATGCCTCCAAATAAAAAAAAAAAAAAGAAGGGCGAGAAACAACTAATAACCTTTTTATTTCAAATACTAATGAAATGTAAGACATACTACAAAGTGCTTCCCTTCTTAAAAAAGGGGGAGCCAATTTTCTCAGTGTTTCAATTACAGTAAATGATGACTTTCAGCATTTTCCAGGTGACATTATATTTGCCTTCATCTCCCTGAATATTTTTCTAATCTATTCAACATTTACAATACTAAAGCACTAATTTATCGACAGTGCCTCAAAAAAAATTAAAAAGAAACACTTACATCCTGGGCAACACTGTGGAATTCAAGTGCTGCTTGTAATAGATTCTGCCTGAATTCCAGCTGACTGGCCTGCCTGTAACACACATCACTCAGCTGTTGCTGCAATGCTTTCAATTCCACAAGGTCCTCCTCATCCCCTGCATTTAGAAGAGCTGCTATCTGCTGATTAAGCTCAACATACACAGCAAACCACTCCTAGAAACACAAGAAGATGAAGAATGAAAAATGACAAATACAATTGTATTTCTCTTAAATGGTATACATCCAACTGCAGTCTAATAAATAATCAGATTGAAAAAGCAGCTTATTACAGATTGCATTATCTCACAGAGAAGGAAAAAGCATTCCTGATTTCAAATCAACTCTCAATAAAGTGCTCAGTAGATGTTAATACATGCATTGTAGTATAAAAAATTTAATGCAGAAATATGGGAAGAGTTCAATACATGGCTCCTAGTCCCAGAACAAACTTCCACCAAAAGAGGAATTCCAGTATTCCAAAACAAATTTCTAGTGCTTAAATGTTTGCACTGATCTACTGAAACAAAAGATCACTTTTGCCAAGTGACCAGCTATTATAATATATATTATATTACCTGTTCACAGGACTATCCAGGTGTTACTTTCAGGGACATGATTGAAATGAGCAGTAATTTGCTTAAAATATTTAGAAAAAATACTGCTTTTGACAAAGTGGAAGTAATCTCTATCCCCTGAACAAAAGAGAGTCCATGCACAGAAACTTCAAAATGGTCCTTGTTTCTTATTTACGGAAAGGCTTTTTACTATTCAATTCAAAATGTGCAGATTTGTTTTTCACATGGCTTTATTACTGATTACATACATAAGATTTAGTTATGTTGTCATGTTGGTGTATTTGCAGAGGAAAATAGTTTAAATATTTAACAATTTGGGGAGATTTAAAAACAGCTTGATACATCCAGATCACATCCACATCTTGCATGACTGCTGTCACATGCAAAGATGCCTGCAAAGCAAAATGTGTTTGCTCAACAGCTCTAATTTTGACCTTGAAGTGTCCTATGGATTTCTATGGAACAGCACCATCTATTGGCCTACAATATTTAATTTGTATTCTTGTCTCACTCCTGTTGGGATGCTTAGAATTTTGTAAATTATGTCTTCAGCTTCTGCATCATTTAATTACAAATCATGCAAAACGGAGTATAAATATCCATATTCTGATTTTTTTTTTCTTTTTTTCCCAAAGCTGCCTCTACCATCTGCTCACAGCAAAAAAAGAGTATGAAAAGAGCAAGAAGGGGAACAAAGAGAAAGTAATGAAAAAGTTAAATTAGCAATCAGTCAAAAATTTAAGAGCAGAATAAATCTCTCATCTGTCCCAAAAAGGGCAACTATGATGACATAATGTGAGAACATCTTCCACTGTGACATGTGTACTATAGATACACAGATTCAGCACAATCAGTTCACAGAACATAGCTTTTCGACACCAAACACACAAATCCAGCTAAATGTGACATATAAACTATAATATGAGAAGTTAAAAAATTTAAGATTAATATGTTTAGAGATTTTGGGGTTTGGCTTTTTTTCACTGTTTTTATTTTTAGCATTAAAGTAAGTAAGAATTGCAGCAATTGATTTTGATCAAGCTACAGTAAAATCAAGATACCAGCAAACCAGATATAAAAAGTGCATTTCTCATGTTTTTCATGGAAGAACTCAGGCACAGTTGTGACAGCTCAAACCCATGGAGCAAAGACCTGCTCACAAACAACAGTTCTAGTGTATTGCTCATGAATAAAACTATCAGAAAATTAACCCCACACAGAAAAATCCAACCACCCTCTTCCCACTAAAAAAAACAAAACAAACCAAAACACACTCTATGGAAATTATTTTTTTCACTTCAGAGTAAATTGAACTAAAAAAAGTATCTTCAAAACAAATCATTTTTGAAAGTCTCTTCAAAATATTATAATCAACATTAAGGAGAAGGTGATGAAAGAAAGCAAGCATACAAACTGTCAATTCATTTATTAGGAGAGAAAAAGCAGGAAAACAATGGAAGAGGAAGCGCACACTAAAAATCAAAGGAAAAGGCAAAGCACATTTTTCTAGCACTGTAAACTAAAAATGGTTTTAATCTCTAAACAGGCATCTAAATTTAAGGTAGGACAGTGGTCTTCCAATTACTTCTTTAGATATAATTATTTTTTTTTTCTGATTTATTTCTGCAAACTCCTGCCAGCACCTGAGAACCAAGCTGTGTTCCATGCTGTCAGTGCTTCTGGACACTGTAGGGCAGCCTGCAAACTTCAGTGGGATTTCAATAACTGCATTTAGCTGCAGCTAAATCACAATTATCTGTTATAGATATCCAAGAGAAAAGAAAGGATGTTCAGTCTGGTTTTCTCTTTTCAGTTTGAAATACCAATATAACTAGACACTCAAATTTATTTTTGTCAGTGAAGCAGTTGGTCTAGGGTGGTTTTGGGTTGTTTTTTTTTTTCCCTTTCCAATTAGGATTTCAACTGCATGATGTTTTACACTTGAGAAGGTACTGGGTTCCACACTGCTTGAAGAGCTTGAAGCAACAACAAGACAGAGGAAACAGGATTTACTTAACCAAACACGAACACCTGCACTGCTGCATCCAGCAAGGATGAAGGTGGGGTCAGCAGAACTAGTGTTGTCTAGTATGCTATGTTTCTCAAAGGTTTTGGGTTTTTTTTTTTTCCCCTTAAATTATGTCAAAAAAACTATAACCTAGTGACTATTTTAGTTGCCATGACTGCAAACAGAACTTAGGAAAAGTGGAAAAATTTCCAATGTCTACATCAAGGAAAGTCAGAAAAGGTGAACAGCACTGTGAGCAAAACTCCCTTTGGGAGCACTGAATATTCATAACCTAATTATAGTTAATCATCTAATGGAAAGACAAAATTCTACTGAAGCTTAGGAAGTATTCAAAATTAGAAGCAAAGGCATAAAGTTAGTGTAGTTACAAAATAGCATCCTCATGATGTCATTATGAACATAAAGTATATCTAAATTCTTGATCTATGAAAGTCTTAAGACAGTTTCAGCTACTGGTAAGTGTAGTTTAATAGAGACAAAAACATTCAGTTACTCACTTGAGAAGTGCAGGACTTCTCAGACATTTTGGCAGAGAGGAAAAAGTAAATTTATTCCTTCTACTCTACATGAAAATTTAAGGACTGCTGTAACATACTAAACCCAACAAAAATCACAGACTGTAATCCATATTTTTCTACAATGGAAAAAAAAATAATATGCAAATATAATGACCATATTAGTTCTACAACTGCTCAGGTAATTTCCTCTGTAACTCATATCAACATACACTATGCAAAATTCATAGATACTCATAACCAGAATACATTGCTCATAACTACATGTATTTAGAATTATTTTGATACTTGAAAAGGGTATGGGAAATCTCACACTGTGCTGACTCTCAATCTCTTCATGTTTCTGTTGCAAAGCTTGTGACGCTCTAATGGAATCTCCTATTCCCCACTGGGTTCTTAGCTGTTCTGATCCAGGTCCTTCAAGCCAATTGACTACCTGTCAGAACGATAAAGATGATAAAAACAAAGTAGCAAATTAATTATACAAAAACTGGTATAAACAGAATTTCATAGCACAAGCAGAAATAAAAATAAGCATGTCTATGAAAAAAACAGATCTTTTTCAGTTCTGTAAAAACCTTGCTGTTGAATCCATTCACATCCTTCAAAGTTTTAAGTAGAAATTACTCTTCATTAACCTTAGCCCATCAGCTCCATGAAAACAGGTGGCAGCTACAAGACTTTTCATATAGACAACTGTCATTTTATATCTCTTGTCAATAACAGAGATCAAAACACATTAATAATCGACCTCTTGTGTTCAACCAGATTTTTTTATTGCCCAAGTGATTACAGTGCACAGCTGTATTCAACCTCACACTTTAGAGCTTTCTCCTTTTTTTGCTGAATAAACTAATGCTCAAGTACAGGATACTTAAAATTAAACTTACACACCCACTTTATTCAAAAAACATAAATATTTTACTGAGTCTTTGTGGCCACATCTTATGGAATTTGTCTTTGCAGGATCACAGCAACACAACTTTGCACTACAGTATTGCATTTCTTTTATTATTATTATTTTGAAACTATTTTTTGATGTAAGTATTACTCCAAGAGAAACAGAATGTCTCAAATCTTGGTTTCCTTACACAAATTTGAATTATCGTATTGTATCTATGGAAAAAATTTCCTGATATCTGGGAAACAGAGATAGCTGCAATGAAACCAAGTGCAGAAGTCACTGCTGGAGCCCTGAAGTAAGGAAATGCAGGAATATCTCCAGGTTCTGAACCTTAATAAAAAGGCATAGGAAGCCAGCTTCCTGTCTTTAATGTGAGTTTTGTTTAAACATTGATCACACAACAGCTTCACACAGATTTTCAGGAAACATAATACAATACACAATGTAACCCCATAACCATGAAGACAAATGAAACAGGGACTAATTGGACCATTTTCCTAGTGCTGCTAGACTGCACTGCAACAGTAATCAAGAACAATCATTGTTACAGAAGGCTACCCAATTCACTCCATCTTTGAGTCATTCATTATGTATCTGCCTTCCCCCTGCCCTTCTTTTCCCCATGCTGAAGCACTGTTTCAGAGCATATATTCATTGCTCCAAAAGCATTCTGAGTGTTCCTTGTTTTTGTCATTTCTAGGACAAATTAAGACTCTACAGTTGCAGGTTCTTTTTGTTTAAAGAGAAACTTCCTGTTGTGCTCAGCACCTCTGCACAGCTGTTACAGGTTAAATATGGAACTGACCTAAAAGTGAAGGGACTCAGATGTCCCCCTCTAAGGCCAGAGTGGCCTGGAAAACACGGAAATGACAGTTCTCATGCAAGTCTGAAACACTGGACAAGGCCACTGCTTAGCAGTTGCACTCTCTGGCCAAGAGCCAAGACCACCTCACCATTACAAGTTTCCAGAAACTACTGCATTGACTCTGCAACTGCTTAGGCCAGCACACGGCCATTCTTGTGACAGATGCTTAAACTGAGGAGGGAAGAGTTACTAGGGAACATGCAGAAAAATGTGATGTAATTTTCAGAAAATAAACTTTAAAATCATTAGTGACAAGACTACTGCAATAAAGGTCAAGACCGGCCATTTATTTTTGTGAATTAAGAATAGAGAAAGAATAATTAACACCTCTGCCTAAGGAGGGACAAAGCCAGAGTTTATCCTAACCTACAGAGTTGCAGTAATAAGCAGCATTTAGAAAAATTGCTTTTTACAAAGCATCTGACAATCACTGCAGCCTTTACACTACAAAATGAAAGACAGAGGAAAGGGAAACAAAACCACAGAACAGAAACCAGAGGGGTAATTCAAAAGAGAGGGTAGAATATTGAAGGCATAAATGAGAGAGTCAGTTTTGGATAAGAAGGCTTTGAGATAGGAATAAGAACTAAACACATCACAGTAAGGAGAAGCAGCAAAATGTGAAATTGAAACAAGAGCACAAAAGCAAGCCAGGAGTGGTTAGCAGTATAAGATGGTACCTAAATAATGAAACAGGAATGTAACTGTAAAGAAACCTAGCAGAAGATCAAAAGAAAAAAGTAACAGCTACACAGGGGAGAAATACCCACTCTAATTAAAGTACTGTAAGTACTGTTATATGGCAACTTCTGTTCATTTTGTCAAAATAAATTCCATGGCACTTTGCCTCCATTGCCTTCCTTCTGTACATCATTAGCCTCTTACTTTTAGCCTTTAACTCTTTCTATTAAGCCTAATTTTTGCTGTAAACCAAAAAGAAACTAAATAATTTCCTAGATTTATTAAGCTTTTCTCAAATATTTGTATGCCATTTAAAAAGCTTTTAAATGCACTTTAGAAAAACTGATTAGTTTGGCAGAAGAGCAAAACACATTCTTCCTGTGTACTGAAACTCAGTTCACTTGCCAGGTAACATCTGTAGTGTTCACAGAGCAAACAAGTAACTATTTCTACTATAAATATTGCAAAATGAGGCTGAGTAATGGTAAACAATTCTATTTAAATGTACTAACAATGTCAGTTTGGCAAAGTACGATAAAAATCACATCTTGTTCAACCACTGAAACCTATACACAGGAATAAGCCCTCACCTGATTATACTCACAGCTGTGCTGGTATGCTCTATATAGGATTATATTAATCTCTCATATATTTTTAATACTCCCAGCTCAATATATAAACAAATGACATCTGATTTTTAGATATTTTACAGTAATCAAATTACTATAGAAATTAAAATTTTCTCCTCGGTAGATTTCTATTTTCACTGCTAGACATCACAAAATGGATTAGTTTTTATTTTTACCCATATCTACAATGCAATAAAGTGCAAGTACTCAACCTGCACTCTTCATGCATTAGAAATGCCAATGTTGAAAGGTTAAAGGCAATTATCTATTCCATTTTCTGCATATTCAAACTACACAGAATCTTTAATATACACATATCTAATTTCAAGTGATAAACACAAGAAGAATAAATTAATTCTAATTCCTTGATTTTCTCTACTGAGACTCTGCTGAGAAAATGTTGAAAGTGCTAATTACATGGCTGTTTCCAAAGGACCAAACCAGTTCATCGTGACCTTTAACATACAATTGATTAGGAAAATTATATTCATTCTTGTCGGGGTGTTCCTGAAATACAGTTTAAGCACTTCAGCTTACGTTAAACCACCAAGCATTAGACAAATATAGGAATATATAACGGTTTATCTTCACTAACAGGAATTTTAAATGATGTGGGATGGGGATGGTTTTCAACTCTGATGCTCAGTCAGAGGTGTTCCTCTCTTTGCCAGAAGGGCAGGAATTTGCACCTCCAACAATGCCACCAGGCACTGCCACAGTGCACAGCAAAGGGGCAGCCCCAAGGCAAGAGAGCACATTTATAACAACCTCCACATGTCAGAACAGCCTTTGGAAAGTCACCGTGGCAGTCACAATGTAAGGCACTGAGTGAGACTAGCACACTGACATTTGCGAAGTGATGGGAGGCAGTAAGGTCTCCCCTCTGATTTTTGCAGAAATCACAGTCTGGGACTTGAGCTCAAAACTGCACCTCACTGCTTTCAAGAACAGCTCCAAGCTTACCTGCATTACCTTCTGCTGAATCTCCTCCAGCTGTGTGCGTTTGCTTCGCTGCCTACAAACCTCCTGGTAGCGAGTGTACTGCTCTCTGAGGGAGTCCAGCAGCTTCATGACCTGTGGCTGAGCCAGCAGCTCATCGTCCATCGGAGACCAGGACACCCCTCCGTCAGATCCATTGAATCGACGCTGCTGTAACTCAGAGAGTAACTCGTGACCTTTAGGAGTACATGGAATGATGTGGTTAATCTAGACTTGCAGAATAAAACCACAGCAATTGGTAGTAAGATTGCCTGCTTTTAAACCATTAACAATGCATTCTGGCAGCTAATGATCTTTCATACATTGGGCACATTTAGAGCTTTGGTCACAGTTTGTGGGGCCGGATCAGTCATAAAACAGAAGAAATGTGGTATATTTCAGATATATACTGTGACTAACATTCAAATTGACAATAGCACTGATCAATGTAAGAAAAATTGAAAAGCACAATCCTGAGTCTGAAACAGCTCTGGAGTAAGGTGAGCAGCATCCAAAGTATTTCTCTCAAACAATTCATGCTCTTATATTGAATGAATGCTCTGGAGGCACAAAAAATCTAACTATATAATTTCTCTGTTGTCTTTCAGAATTTTTATAGCAAGTACAACTCTTTCATAGCGAGTGTGAAGCTGACATAACTATTTTTTCAGTATTCTGTTCTCACCTGTCTTGCCCTTTACTTCATCCTCTTAAGCATCATATCAGGGTTCAAACTCTCTAGAGTGCAGTGACTTTCACATACACAAAACCAGCATGTTTTGACTATTTAATCTTTTGCTTAAACTGTTTGAAGAATGTTGTGTTAAAGTTCTCAGTATGTAAACACAAGTAAATCCAGTTCATCGATTTGTTCCTCAAAATTTCATTGACACAGTTAAAATAAAACAGTGTTTGGTCACTAAAGAGATGTTGGTGTCAAAGTGAAAATGTGCCATTTGGAGATCATTACTTCTGCAGTTCTTATAATGGACAGTTCACAGTCCATTTTTCAGTTTTTCAAACTGTTTTTCAAAGAGACAGTTTTTCAAAGAAAAAACCTACTACTTGAGTAATAGTAATACCTCAAGGAAAATGCAGGAACAAAAGACTAAGTTCAACTGCTATTATAGAGATATTCAAAATGCCAAGGGTTTTGAGGATTGCAGGAAACAACTTTAAGTTATTATGAAATGAAAATGTCTTAAGAATTCAAATACATTTTGCTGTACTCTAGCACAAACATCTCAGATTTCATCTAACACTCCATAGATAGGCACAGATAGATGCAGGGCAAACAGACTTTTTTACGAGTTTGTTCTACTGGGGTAATTTTGAAATTTTATTGTATTGTTCCAGCAGCAAAGGATCACCATTTTTCCAGGTAAAAACATCTTTTTGAACTAACTTCTTATCAAATTTTATGAACTGTATATATGGATTTGGAGATGTGAAAAGAACAGTACTGGTAGATACAGAAGAAAGAAGCCTTTTATCTAAACCCTCTGTTTACATCTAGCCTTGGAAGATAAAAAACTAATTGGGGAGAGTTTAATTTTTCTTTTTCTCAGCCTTTCAGTACAGTGACTCTAACACAGAAAGGCTCCCTCTTAAAATTCCCATGATTTAATCACAGAATATGATGAGATGGAAAAGAGCCATAAGGATCATCCAGTCCCATGGAAGTTATGAAACTTTACAGCACCAAAAAAAAAAATTAATTACTAGAACTAAGAAAACAGAGAATGTGCATAAACTAATGGGCTAAGGAGCCATCTGCTTACACAAAATTGAAGTGTTGTTTTGTCCAAAAATCTTGGACACACAATTAGGCTAAAATCTAGTGACACTGTCTACAGACACTTCATGTTTTAAAAACTTCAAAGATCAAAGTAAGAAATTCTTTTTTCACTATTATCCCACATCTAGATAAGCTAAATTTTTACATAATGAGCACGTAAAGCCACTGTGAGAAGTATGACACGTGATCCACACATTAGTTTATAGGAGGCTGTAAGGTAAAACTTCTAAGCATTCAAACTCTGATTACCACCTAACACTATGCATTACTTCTTATTCCACAGAGGCACTAGGTAAAAAAAACAACAAAAACAGTCCAAATCAATAGACTATTATACTTTATTGTCAATAGGAAATTCACCCTAGCATGTTAAGGAATCCCAAATCATTTAATGCTGAATTGAGAGTCCAAGAAGCAAAGTATGCTTCATTTTTCTGACAGATGATCAGCTCAGAACTAGACCGATGCAAATTGTCAGAATTGTGCAGGAAAATGCTTTCTGTTTTGGAACCATTTGGTGGCTACTGAGATGAATTCATTCTATAAGGCAACTATACTCACATCAGCTATAAACAAAGCATTCCCAAAATTAAACATAATAGTTATGGTAATATTGGTAAGATGTTAGTGAGATTATAAAAATATGTATTTAAAAAGACATGTTTGGAGTTCTTCCATCTCTTAGCATCACTTTTTTGAACCCAAAGAATACAGTGGTTGATAAACATAGTTTATACACAGTTGATAACAACTGTGCCCTCTGTGCTTTCACTTGGGGCCTAAAATGAATTATGTCACTTTACTGACCAACATTCTAATTTTTTAACTTACTGTACCTGTCTGCAATACCGTCTCAGGATCAACTGATGGAAGGAAGTTCAAATCTATTGATCTTTGAAAAAAATAACAAACACATTATTAAAATTTGTATTATAATAACACTAAAAACTTCAGCTAAGGCTAGAACTACCTAATGGTCTTAAAAGACTAAGTTTTTTTCTCACTTAGTAAAGTCCTCACTTTTTCAACTCACTGAATCAAAACACACATGGAGGTGCATGTAATCAATTGAATGAGCATCCCCCTACACACATACTCAGATATGTTGTAGTCCACATTATAAAGGTTTAAAATTTCTTTACACATTTCAAGGTGTTTAAGGTGAATAATTTTTTCAGTATTTTTCTGGAATTCAAATGAACTTTTATAATCCAAAAGCATTGATTTCAAAAAGTGAATCATGTACCTCTCTCTCTCTTGTTGAGTTCCTTTATCACTTCCATTGTTAATTAGAGCAAGCTCATCCAGTAAAGATGTTGATTCTTTAGTGAACTTTTCAAATACCTAAATAAGAGGAAGGTTTTAGTTCAAGAAATAAAAATTTAATTTAGCTGTATTGAAGGCATCAAGGAAAATTTATCCAGTAGTTCCATTAGTATAGTTCAATCTCTATACAGAGTAATTATCTCCCACCATTCAGATGGCAGGGTGGAAACAACAGAAAAGAAAGTTTTGTTCAGGGAACACTTAAGAGCACTCAGTAAATATTACACTGAATATAATGAATACTGAAAACAAATTGAGATATCTGCAATACCTGTAAGATCTTATGGCCATATTTATTCTATATCTTCATTTAAGCCTTTAATAATGCTAGAGAATCAAGGCATGTTACACAACTACCAGATAGCTCACTTGGAAGGATTTAAATGATTTTGTAAAGATTCCAGCTTCTAATCACTATTAAAATGGACCATATTGTAATAAGTAACTAAAATAAAAGAAAAATGTATTGTATTACATTATATAGAAAGATTATATAGAATAATATATCCTCATCAGTTCCATTGAACTCAGGGGCTTCTGATCTCAGATAACACCTGTACAGCCAAGACACTGCATACTGTTCAGACAATTCCTCTGTACCTGACATCTGAGAGTTGGTTTTGCTTTTTAACAGAACTGAGCACGATTGGGTGCTTTACATGGCATGCACAGGAACATTCACAGGTCTTTTTTCTGTCATAAATTATAATAACTTATTATTATAACAAATCAGTAGCTTGCCAATGAACTTTCTTTAACTTATCTAGGACTACATAAAATTTCAAGGGAAAGCAGGTGCAGCTGCAACACACCTGGAGATCCTAGATGGAGACACACATTTGAAGAACAGATTATAAAGGAAGGGAAGACAGTGTCAACAAAGATTAAATATTGTTTTGAAAATTCTATTTAAATAACTGAAAAGCAAGTATCAGTGAAGAAAAGATGAAGAAAATTCTGGAGAGCTATGTACACCAACAGTTGCTTAAACAATTTGTGCTGATTAATAATTAAAGGATGTAGCTGCTCCTAGATGTTTACTGCTTCTCAGTCTACTGGGGAAACTGCTGACAAAGGTTTTGATGTAGGACAGTCTAAAACAACAGGAACAAAGACCTAATGGTTAACCCAGGAGAATCTGCAGAGTTCTAGTATTTTCTCTTTGTTTTGGTCTTCGCCTACAGCAGCCAGTTTCCCTTTATAGCAACTATAGCACAGACTCAGGCTCTTCTAGAATTAGTGTTACTACAAGAGCTTCATTAAGGAACTGGTTGCTCAACAAATAGATGACATTAGCTTTATCATCCCTTGAGTAACAGCAGTGTTCCTTATCACAACACTATTCATGTAAATGAACCGCAAGACCACACACCACTATTTCTTACATGCTTTGTAGTTCCTACACAAATAAAAATTTCAGGGCTCAAGAAGGAGACATTAAAAACCCCTGAACCCGAAAAAGAAGATAACTAACCAGCCTCTTATTCAACCAATCCATGTGATCATAGGTGAGAGTTCCTCCAAAATCTTCTGTTAGTTGGCATGGTTCTATATATCGTGTCAGCTTGTTAGCAGATACTAAAATAACCTGCAACGATAAAATAGGTCATTTGTAGGTAATGCTCATATTTTCCTTCAGTATCTGAGAAGTGTGCCTAGAGATACTGTGCAGATCTTTCTGTCACTCACATTTTACTGCTAAATGTTTAATGAAATGTGGCTGTTTGCAATTAATGTGGGCCTAAACTAGAGGTAATTCTGACATGCAGTGTATACCTCATGCATAATCCTGAACGAGCATCATCTCTACCACCTCCTCTGTTTACAGTGGGAAAAAGAAAGGTGTTCTCTGGATATCTGTTTTCCTGCTGGGAACTGATGCTCTGTGATTAAGTCATATACTACACAATCTATATCTGGTGAATATTCTAGCAGGCTATCATACTGCAAAGCACTCAGTATTTTTACCACTCCAGCAATGCATTCAGTCCCAGAGGTGAGCTTGTGCCATAAAAGTTAAGTGCCTGCATTTACTGTGAAAATATGCTCAGCAAAAGTTGGATCAATCATACTCTTTCCATGAGTAGTCAAAAATTCAAATCTTAGTATGCTTAAAAGCCTGAGTCATTCACCTAGGAGACAAATCTAGATCATCAGTTACATCAGGGCATACAGGAAAACACAGGTCCACTGCTAGGTGGAAAAACTAAATTCTTGCTTCCATTTCTGCATTCTAGAGGCTCCTGAATGAGCCTCTCTCATATAAGCCTAAACCAAAAACTGGCAGTACAGTTTGCTTTAATGAATGATGTGCTAAGCCTGGAATAACTCCTGTGGGAAAAAAGCCCCAAGAACAATCTCTCCATGGAAGCAGGCATATTGGAATATAAAGCCAGAAACAAAAGAAAAAAAGGAAAGAAAATTTCCATAACCCATCAAATCATTCACATACTCTTGTAGGGCACAAGAATATGTGGAAAGAGCTAACTAGAGAGAGACCTCTATTCCAGCTCAATTTCCCTGCAGATACTGAATCTAAAGAATTCAGAGTAGCTCCAAACAAACGGTCTATTATTGCAGAGGAAAACCTTTCAGCAACATCCAAATATACACTATTGTCCTGTACTCCTGATGGTACATGGCTGCTGTAAATGGAATTGGCTAGTAGTTTCTTTAAGTAATGCCAGTAACCAGCCCAAACCCCAGAGGATTCTACATCCAAGAAAGAAGAAAAAAAAAAGCCTTTGTTTTTCCTTCTTTTGGCACACTTTACAGTTTAGGTGATTTTTAACATTTATCTCTATGAGTTCACTAAAAAAAAGAAAACTAATTTTGGTATAGGAATTAAAACAAAAAACAAACAGGGCAGCTGGTTCTCATTACTGAAATTCAAGTTCTGAAAAGATCCAAATAGCCTGAAAAAATAGATGGACTGCACATATTTCAGATTATTTTTAACTGAGCTCTTTCAAGAAGGAGAGTGGACAAGGGACAGCCATCACAAACTTCTGCTAGGGAGATGACTTTTAAAATAAAAAAATTCTGAAAGAGCAAAGCCTGCACAAAAAAATATTATAGCCATATGAAAAAATAATCTTCTGACAAAAAATTAACACCCACAAAAGTGATTTGGTCAAAACCCAAATTTTCTACATCTTATTAGAAAATCTTAGAGAAATAAAAACTTCCACCTCATTAATAAACCTTGTTGTAACTTAAAGCATTACTCCCAAACCCATTAATTCTCTAAGTTTCTGACTTAAAAACCACTTCTTTCTTAAACTGTTTATTGACTGTTCACTGGGCTAGCTGCTAAAATCCTGTCTGAACTTTTCACAATATAAAAAAAAAATATGAATTTTTGACTAAGTTGTGGCAGAAATGAAGGTTCCTGAACAGAATTTAACTCTTGCTCTAAACCTGAACTAGTGGCAATGCTAACCTAACATCCTCTATATGCTTTAAATTACTAAACTAGCTTTGATATTTTCTAGGTGTCAAAAGTGAAATTCGCCCCTCTGAAGCTTCAGAAATAATGTTTTAATCAGCTATTACAGATTAATAGTCCATAAGTACACCAAAGAAGAAAACAATGTTGAAAAATGCAATGTGCACAGTGAGAAGACACTTCTCTTTTACAGATATGAATTCTACTTCAAGCTCAACAAACTTCTGCTGTCAGGTTCCCACTATGTTTCAAAATCCAAACAGAGTAATTATCTTTGACCTTTTGTGAAAACAGATGCCAAAGTACCACACCCTAGAAAAAACTGTCCCTTATGAATTAGTGTTTCATCCTTGAATTTCACCCTTCAATGTATTTCCACAGGTAAAGATAAGGTAATTTACAGCTGTAAAAACAGAAATAACTCCATTATTGCAATTGAAACGATTTTTTGCTTTCCTTGTTTTTCCAAGTCAAACGATATTGATTCCAGAAAAAGGGGGGAAAAAAAGCAGCTTTCATAATCCAAAGTAAAAGCCTTTGGACAGCAGATTATAACTGGATATTAAAATGAAGAGCTTAAATTTCCCAAGGGAGAAACAAATAGATCTGGACAGATGGTAAAAAACACACACAAAAACAAGTATAAATTATTGAATCCTTTAATCTTTGCTTCCCTTCCCACTTGATCCACCCACTTCTGACAACAGGGACAGCTAATAAGCGGACAGTCATTGCAGGTTTCCAACATGTCCTGTTTGCTACTGACCAGGGTCATGGAATCATCATCTGCACTCTGCTCTTTTTAAAAGCTGGAAGAGTGGTAGCAGCTCTCATCCTTGCTCTACACAGTAAACTTTATCTGTACAATATTGGCCTGCTAAATCCTTGTGAAAGCCTTTAAAGAAATAACTCAGAACAGTGGTTTGGGAAGAGTAGCGCTGTAGTAGTGCTGTATTTTTTAATAAAATTAAAACATCCTTTGTAAAAGCTGTCAAGCAAAAGAAGAAAGACAAAAAGACTGCTAAGTCTCATGCCTTAAGTGCAAAATTCTATTTCTCCAGAGTGAAAATACATAATTTTGACCCATGCAACATGTATCTTCTGTAATAAAAAACCTTTAAATACTGTTTGCAGTAAGCTGACCTCTCTATACCATTTGCTGCTTCCTGCAATTTTCATTGATCATATATCTACAAGGAGATAGAGGCAGAAGTCAAGATGACAGAGCAATTCTAGATATTCAAGAGGACATGTAAAAGCACCCCCCAATGTTAAATACATCTTTCTGAACTTACTTCCTCTCTTAAGGGAAGAAACGAAAAAGCTCTTTAATACAAATGTCACAGAGTCAAGCCCAGGAGCTACTTGAGAACCAGATGCTGTAAAACTTCAGTAACAAGTATCTTTTTTCTGAAGTGTGTAATATCAGAGCAGCCACACTACTGAATCTGAAAAGGAGCAGATACTTTCCAAAAGAGAACAAAATACACATGTCCCTTGAGATTATAAAATTTAAGAAAGTGTAATCTAAATATGATCATCATTGCCACAGAGCAGTACAGCAAAGGCTACCTCTTCCTGAGGAGAATAATTCTGTTTCAATCCATTTTTTGAAATACTATCTGATTAAATGCTGATTAGCATTGCGTATTCTTTAATATGGAACACTAATCTAAACAAAGATCATTTTCTTTAACATTACACCAAGAAACACAAGTTAAATATTTATCTGGCCATTGCCATAGAAATCTGTCATACTAGAAACCCAAGAGCAGTTGGCAGAACCTAGATAAACACAAGATTAACTCCACTCTGAGGAACTGCCTCCTTCACTCGTGGTTTTATCCACTCACCTTACCTTCCAGGGCTCACAGTAATTAGCACACATATGAACAGATGCCTACCTATGAATACAGATGTAGTTAAATAAACATTTTGACTGGAACTCCTATATGCCTTTTTAGGAAAGTCCATGGAAGCTACAAATTCTGGTGCCTCAGTCTTAAAACACTGAACTGAAAATGGACAAAAATGAGGTACTTCCTACAAAGTGCTATTGATTCTTTATTCTGTGGAGCAATACTCTGCTCATTAGCATCATTCTTAAAGGGTAAATTAGAGATTTGAGATTTTCCAGTGCAGGTGCAGATGCTGCAGCTAAATTATCATAAGAAATTTCTGACGCTCTGTACTAGAGAGTTAGAGCTGTCAGCTGCTACAGTAGAAGTGTGAAGCATTTAGAACTACTCAGACTTTGGACTTCAGGACTATAAAAATTCTTATGCTATACGCTCTAATTTTTTCAACTAATTCATAGTAGTTTACCACCCAGTTTTTTCCTTGGAAAAGAACAGCAAGCACATCCTCTTCTTTCCTGCTCCTGACAAACTGATTTTGAAAGTACTACTCTAATAACTAAATCAGGCTCAGAGATTATTTTTCCTCTAAGTTCCTTAAATGAACGGCATGTGCAAAATAGCCCCACCAATCTATAGGCAATTCTGCGTTGTGTACAAATTTGTACATTTCTCCTATTTTTATGGCAAATTATTTCTTCTAGTTATGCTCGTTGTTCTCTTAAGAAAAGCTCATGCTCAAATAAAACACACTACATCTAAGAGTGATTTGTTTCTCATCACTATGTAGAGTACATTAATAAAAAAGCAAAAAGCACCACCTCCCAACTCTTTCTAAAACACAGCAATTTTATACTCAAATCCTGTTCTTCAGTATTTACAAACATTAACAATATGAAATATTACAGTGTCTTATGCAACATTTCAGCTGAAAACAGCTTTATAACAATTAAGACAACTCTTATTAAGCAGGGCACAGGACCAAATAAAACTGCTTCAATTAACACATTAACTGGCTGCTAATAAGGGAGGAATGAAGTTACAGAAGAAAGCTCTGCTGGAGGACAAATGGGAATTGTCCTGAGGCAGGTCCAAAACCAACACTAATACTAACCAGAAATAAAGATATGAACTTTTACTCAGCTGAATCAGCCCACCTCTTTGTACTTATCCACCCAGTACTGTTTGATCTCAGTTCCCACATTTACTTTCAGTGCTTTGCAACTCATCATCACCACATCTCACTCTGAAGCAGAGGATCTCTGCCTTTGAACAGAAAGGAAGACACTGTGATTAATTGCTTCATATGGTAATATTAAGCAAGGTATTAAGAACACATCAGGTAGTAGGAAATAGGAGGTAGATGTGATGCCCCATTAGAAACCACAGTTACACAGCATTTACTTCAAATAAAATGAGATTACACCCAAGTGAATAAAAAGATTTCATATTTTAATTAAAATTTTTAGTTCATAATTATTTTGCTGGTGCAAAACCAAACCTGAATTTTCCTAGCAGTTACACAAATCTACCCCGTGATCCAAAACATGAGTTGGGTGTTGTTTGTTTTTACTGCCAGTAATTCAAAATTATGCAGCTGTAGATTTGTGCATGAGTTGGAGCCTTCCACAGCCTTATCAGTGCTCTGCACTCGTATTTGGAATAGAGAAAAGACATACTCCTGTCCCTGACACAAATATTTGGAGCCCAGAGGAGGTGGGTCATTTTTACTGAAACAGTTTTCCTGACTACAACCAAGTAACAGAAACCAAAAGGTTTCATTACATAATTCCAGCAGTCTATGCCAACATGATTACTAGTACAGAACATGTTTTATAAAATTACTAAGATTACTAAATTAAAGGATTATCATTTAATGACAGTTAGCCAAACCTTAAAGTGAAACAAAAAATCCTTTTATTATCATAGTAATGTAAAGTTATCCCTGCTTTGTTGATATATTTTCTGTAGGCCTTCTGCTTATTTGTCTAAAAATGCATTCTAGCTGAGTCATGTTAAAGAAAAACCCAGGAAGAATCTTCTAGGTCTAACTTTCAAACTAGCAACACCATGATACATACACTAACAACTGCTGTATCACATACTGTTATATCACGACTTCAAAGACTTCCTGAACTTACCCAATAACTTGATTTACAGGATTGTAGCTGGGAAAAGAGAGCCTAAATCACACAGTAAAGACTTCTATAGAGGGGCTCTGCCTTTCTTACTGCTACTTTTTGGGCTCTGGCATTTTACCTTATGTTGTGAAAGATCTGTGTGAAACTGAATATTGCATACTTAAGTCACTTTCTAACGAGCAGCTCTCAAATCATATTTTTGAGTACAGACAGTCAGTTCAGAGGCTTTTCAACTTCTCATCTTGGATGTGGCTCCAAACAACATGCTTGTTTATAAAAGTGGGCACCACCACACTCATGTTTTTGATTAAAGACATCGTGACTGGGCTGCATGTTACATGCCTGTTGTAGTTCAAACAAGATTAGCTTAAAAAAATGAGTGGAAAGTTTGATGACACAGATATTTTCTTAAAAAACAGGGAAAACTGAGGTTTCCATTAACCTCCCAGACAGAAATAACAAGGGAATTGCTAATATTAGCTTGTAGTCTCTTGTACACACTCTGCCTCTGTCAGCTTGTATTTGGCAAGGGATCTATAACCATTCCTGATGTCAAAGAACTCACAAAATGAGAGAAGATGCATGCAATATCAACAAGATACTTGTCAGAATGGTTACAGCTGTTAGAGTGACACCATACACCATGTATCTCAACAGCCTATTAGAGAAATCATGAAAAATTTCACACTAAATCCTGTACAAGAGTTTCTTACTCAAAACACACACAATATGTATAAAATAGCTTTATTTTCTTGCTAAGCAAAGAATTAAATGCCACACATTTCTAAGATAGGGATATTAAATGAATAAAGTCTCATTAAAAATGGAAAAAGTTAAAAAGCCACAGTGGTTTGTTAAGGTTATCCACAAAGCATCTGGAATATAGCTACTTCGAAGACACTTTAGTTGTCATCCAATTATACCAATATTTCAGGAACAGTATTTTTGAGTGAAGTTGACAAAAGCTCAACATACCTCAAAGCCAAGTCTATCTTTCTCTTTCCAAAAGCAGAAATGTGTAACCTTCTTATCCCAAAATTCATCTGGCTTTACTACACAAACAAGTGACACCTCAGCTGGAACAACGTTCTGTAGAACAAAGAAAAAAATAAGTAAAACATTCAAGATTAAACCTTCATTTTCCATAGAACCGAATTCCACTTAGATTTCATCAGCTATACAAGAATGTAAAAATTGCAGACAGTAATTGAAGTCTACTTCATCTACATCACATATTTGCTCCATCCTGCTTTGTAACATTGCACAAGATTTCACAGCAAACTGTGTCAAAACTGAAAAGAAAATATAACCTCTTTACTCCCAGTCATAAGGACAAACCATTAGTCTATGCTGTGTTAGTACAGAAAAATTAACTATTGCCTAGATTTAATTTTATTTATGGTATTTCATTAAAAAGAAGAAATGATGAAAACAAAGGTTTCCACCAATGTTATCTTCTATGTAGAAGGAAACTTCTATGTAGGAATCATAAAGTTAGAAAAAAATTGTATATTTGTTATGAGATCACATGTCAAGATCTTATCCTAAACTTTAGTACATATTACTTAGACTAAAATGAAAAGGTTGAATATTGACATTTCAACACATTAATTCATTAAAATACTAATAGGAAGGCATTTCTAAATTACTAAATTTCAGTAATTTAATCTACTAAATTGATTTTATGATGTCCCACTGAACATAGCTCACCCTAAACTCATCAGCTAGAAAAAAAGTTAAATAATCAGAGTAGTGATATAAAGGTGACACAATCCATGGGATTTCTCTTTAAATACCTAATTTTATTCATAAAAATTGAATTCAAAAGAAGTTAAAGAAATCAGCAACAAAAAATTCCATTCTTGCACCATTTTAATGAACATGCAAAAATTATTTAAAAGTAGACAATATTTTGAACACAGAAGTGTTTTTGAGAACTACACATGATGGAGCAGACAGAAATCTCATGTGATCAGTACAAGTGATCAATTAACATAGGAAAAACTTTATTGCTTCCTTCTCAAACTTAAGACATAGATGTGCAACCCATGTTTCTGCAGGCTTTGCAGAGGCAGGATGAGTGCTGCCAGGAAGCCAGAGAAATAAGGGTGTGGGCAAAGAGCTGACCATCCCCACTGGCTGCAGTTCCCACTGATCCTCACAACCACACAGTGGCTGAAGCAAAACCCAGTCAAGATCATGATCTGAACCCAAGGGACTGTAACTCTATTAACAGCAAAATCATCTTAGTCAAGAACAGGTGAAAGACACCTTGGCACAGACTTCAAAACCCAGAAGCAACAATGACCCAGCAGGATGAAAAAAAAAGGAATTATTCGTATATGACACACTTTCCGAGGCTTCACCTAAGTCTGTGAGGAAAACTGCTCTGATAAAGAGGAACCATCTGTGCAGTAAGGAAGGTATTCTAGTATTCAACTATTCTAATGTGTTAGAAATGCTGTATCTCGTATTTTCTTTGACCACCGAGACCAGAAAATAATCTGTTCAGCAGAAATAAGATTCTGCTTGTAAGCCCACAGTTCTGAAGAGTTTAAATATATTTTTTTTAGAATTTTTTTTATTGGAAATTGTCGTTTTTCTTCTTCTCCTACTTTTTGAAGTACACAGAACATAATTTGTGATTGGAACTATGATCCACAACTAAGTCAACTATTACCTATTGCAGAGCAAACCAGGTAGTACAGCATATACTGCATCAAAACCTGCTCAGCTGCAATCTGTGTGAACTGCAGCCCTGGCACATTCCCACTACTCATAGTTGGTGATGCCAGGAGCATATTTCTGTAATTTTTTAACTAAAAATCCATTTCAGAAAAAGGTCTACAACTCTGTGTTCTAAGCACATAAAGAATTTGTTTCCCACTTGAGTGAGCTGTAACATCTGCTTTTCAGAATTTCTTTCTGCTGCACAGAACTTGTCACAGAACCACATTTTAAGGAAATGACTCTCTAAAATAACATAGCCATTGGTTCACATCCATAAAATTGACCAGTCAACTATGAATGTATAAATATTTATTTACCTGGAGCATTAACACAACTGTCTTTACCACGTTCCACTGAGATTTTCTGCCATCCACTATCACAGTGAATCCTCGAGCTTTACACTTCTCACTGAAAGAAAAAAAACACTTAGAAAAACATAAAATTCATTCCAACAAGTGTCATAACAGCTTTGGATTTCAAGCCTCCTGTAAAATACAACTACACAGCTTTTTTCCTTATAGAAACATGGTCTTATAAACCTTAAGTTTATAACCTTCTAATTTTAATGCTCCAGCATATTATTAGATACTAAAAATTACAATTTTTCAGTAGCACTGAAGTAACATAATACAAGTTTTTCTTTAAACTGTAGCAATTCTGACAAGGTCTTATAACCATTAACTTGACAAAATCCTCAGAAAAGAGATCAATTTACAGTGTCATAAGGAAGGCAAAGGATGTCAGTTTTCACAACCAGAAGAGGTCTTGCAAGTGAGCCCATGGTTTAATATTAGTTACCACACTGGATATCATGTCCCAGGTTGAAATTCTTGTGTTGGCAAAGTTATAAGCAAATAAAATCCATGACATTTATGTGAGGTAGGAAAGCATTATGTAATCTTTCCAAATCTGCAATTACAAAACAAAGCTACTTCTGTGATCTCCTTAGCTTACAAAAAACAAGGCATGCAACAGTAAGCATTATGTTTCACAACAAAAAATGAACTTATTTATTTTATGCTTAAGCTGAGCTTTGTCAGGCATGGGTGGAAGACAAATTCATCTTGGAGTAAAAAAAAAAAAAAAAGAGGGATAAATGGCACTTTACTAGCCTGTTTAGGAAAAATTAATCAAACTTGGCTGTTTGAACAGTCCATGAATGCTTTTGTTTTTAAGGAACCTCTAAGATCACACACATTATTTTTCTAGAAGCAGTCTGAACATTCAGGCTTCATGAGTTCAATTTGCAATCAAAACCTACTCAAAAGGCACAATACTATTGCTTTTAAGAATAAGGTGAAGAGTGTTACTACAGCATCTTGAGTCATGACTTCCTTAGGCTCACTGGAACTGAGCAGTATCAGCATCTGCTCCTCTACTACTAACCTTATCAAAAACCCCAAGACCCAACAAAATACCAATACTAACCAATCAAATTCAGAAGTGACCTACCACTTCTAAAAAGTTTAGCCAATGCAAATGTTTGTATCCAAGTTAAAATAAAAAGTAAAAAGTTTGGTGATTTGAGCCACAATAGAGAGAATACAACAAAGGAAGCAAACTAGTATGAACAGACAACATCATAATAACGTTGCCACTTTTATTCTTCTTCAGTTCTGAACAGACCTTTTCAGAATCCAAAAATTTTAAATACCATCAAAGAAAGGCATAACAGTAGACGTCAACACTAGGAATAAGTTGTCTGAAATTTTAGAATGGCTTTACACACATATTCCAAAGAAATTCTAACCAAGGCACTTTAAGCAGTTATGCCTCTCAATTTTTGGACACAGACAGCAATCCACACAAGACTGCAGATCTCAAACCAGCTGTAGTAACATTGTACACCACACACAACTGAATTAAAAGTCAAATATATTACGTTACCTTACACATAGAACTTGGGGAAAAAGGTAACGTTAATGTTGCTTGGACAGCTATCTGGTTTTGGGGCAATATCCCTCCTCTAAGCCTTATTTTTGCCAAATAGTATCCAGGCAAGTCTTTCCAGAACAAAAAGAGAAGTGCTTAGGTCAGAGTTTGCATTTCCCACTGAAAAACAACATGCAAACCAGAGCGCCAATGATTTTTCCATACTGCCACCCTAGAAGAGAGGTAATTTTTTCCACAACTGGCACAGAGCATTAAATGTGGGAACACTGACTTCACTTTCAAACAGATTTCCCAGTTTCTGTTGAGTACAAAGAGCACTTTGGTTGAGCTTTTAGACAGTTATTGTTACACTAATGTATGTAAAGACATACATCAGGATGAGACCGTGGAATAATTAATGCTTACTAGAACAAGAATGCCTGCATCTGTTCCATGAATATGGCCAAGTCCTTAAGTCAATGACATGACCTGTGTGGATGACCATTTGGTGTTTCATCACTTTACAAAAGATAACAAGCTGTTTGAAAAACTCTAAAACTTACACAACTAAAATGTTGTGCAGTATACTCATATACCTACTGAAGTTTTACTTTTAAATAATTTGCATTTATTCTTTGCTTCTCTCTCATCGATCAGGATTTTTTAAAGTCTTATTTACAAAAAAAAACCCAAGTTTGGATCCTTTAACTGTGTTTTATAAACATTTATAGATTACAATATGCCAAGTACACTGGATATCTTTAGTTATGCCATTGTAGCTCTGCTTCCAGAAGAGAAATTTGAAAAGATACAAAAGCAAACATTTATCTATAAGCTGGCATTGGTACATGCACAGAACTTGAACAACAATAATTTATTTTATAGCAAGCTGTGGATCACAGGATACTCAAGTTGTCAGACAGCACATTTAAACAGTACCACAAGCTGCTCACTAACTCAGGTAAGACTGTATTTTTAAACTTACTGCACTTTTAAACTGAAGCCTTACAAGCTACAAAGCCTAGGCACGTAGCACAGAAAGGGTAATGGGCAATGCTGCCCTTGCAAGCTTTGGAATTTGATTGGGATGGCTCATTAATTTACTTAGCAATTTAAGTGCACTGTCATTAAAAAGAAATTATGAAAAAAGCTATTCCAAGAAAGGAGAACATAAGGACATAAAAGGACACAGACAAGCCTCAGTACATATCGCTTAGCTTATTGGGATGTGTGCTTCTAACTCAGTCAGACAGTATCACATTCTAAACAAATATTTATGTAAAATTAATTTGGTAAAGAAGAGCAAATAAAATTAAAAACAATAGAAAAATTCTTTCTACAACCAGGAGAAAAAACCCAGCTCTGAACAGAATGCCTTCCAAATCACCTTGGTATACTTAGAAGATAGTCTAGTGTGACACTCAGCTCATCCATACTCGTCTGTTCAAGGCATAATGGAATCGTCAGAATGAGGCCACTTCTTCTGTCCTTCCCTCCTGTTTCAGAAAGAAAAAGTAATTACAAAATTAATATGATGAGGTTCAAGCTGAAGAAATACTTTGCAATTAAGTCGTCTCAAACTTCATCATAAAAACAATCTTGATAAGAATTCTCCCCATCCATGAGGTGCATGCAAGATAATGAACAAACACTATTTATACAACATATGTTAGAATCTTAATTGCAACAGGCTTTTTTCCTGTTTCTAAAGCTGTGCAAACTCTCTAAATTTGAAGTTTTAAAGATCCACTGATACAAAGATATTTTCCACATTTTTGTAAAGGACCTACTGCTTTGAGTAGTCCACTGCAGTAGTTGTGTTCCCCTCCTTTCCTCTCTTTTGTGAGAGAATTGTTGCTGGAAAACAGCCTCAAACTTTTTAATAACTGTATTTCTAAACCGATGAATTGAAGAATGGTGCTGTATGAGAAAGGACAAATGGACAGATGCTTCCAGCAGAAACAATCTAAAGCAGTTATTTACAGACTGTCCACCCCTCTGTTTCTGAATGGTGGAAAGCCTGAAAATTGGAGTGAGGAAGCAGAGAAAAAGGAAAAATGCTTGGATTTAAACAGCATTTGCTGAACTGACTAAACAAAACACAACTTAAATCCCAGAAATACAATCTCCTGACATTTCACAGAAAGACCACAATAATTATCTAAATTATTACTTCATGACAAGTCATCTTGTGTAACAGCTGACAGGTTTTTCCCCCAGCTTATAAACACTGCTAAGGAAAGCAACTGAGAGCATCACAAAAGAAAAAAGAAGAAAAAAATATTTCTTTCAGTTCATTTTGCACCAAAGTTGTTGTTCAAGGCTTTTTGTTGACTTAGGAGCTTGCCTTTTCTTCAATGCTACATGTAATGACTTATCAACATGAAAGCTACACCAGCAATAGATTTCCATTGGAAACCACCGTTTTGCTTCCAGAAATCAACAGGCAGGATCAACATTATTTGTACCAATTTAACTCAAAAAAGGCAGCAGAATTCAGCACAAACACTGCACGACACAGTTTCCTAAAATATTCCTTTTCTGAGTATGTTTTTAATCATTAATGAAACTATTATCAATCTATATGGAATAAAATTGATGTAAAGAAACATGGTGAACTGATTTGTGTCTGTCAAGTTACATACACTGAAGAAGTTAAAAACTGCTGCATCAAGCTTTACCATTCATTAAATTAAAGCACTGATTAATACTAAACAATTCCAAAATGATCAAACCTGCTTAGAAATACGTAGGTTCAAAATGGCTTCCAGCATTTGAAATACCACTCAATAAATTACATTCCACTAAGAATGTCTGTATTTTGAAATGGATCAGGCAGCTTTAATAGCAATTTGAAAATGCACTCTAGTTAATGAGAATATCCCCTTGCAATATAATGCTGAACAACCAACCCACTACACATCTGCTATTACTGTGGAAGAACTGTCCCAGGCTTTAATGCGAGTTGAGTTTTAGGGGTCAGATTGTTTCTAAAAAGGAATTGTTATATTTGTAATTGCTGGGGAAAGTGGGAAAATTCAAAGCAAAATAAATTCTATTAACATAAAGAACAGCTTTTGCTTCTCAGGTGACTGGAGCAGGTTAAGCTAGACTGGTTAAAAACATAAACTAAAATAAACTAAACCAGAAGAATATTGATGGGAACACTTGTCAGTTTTTGAAGTTGACAAGTGTTCTGTAAGTTACCTACCTACACTAGATCAGAAAATCAAACACCAAGAACACAGCTATCTACAACAGAAGTGAAACCAGCAAGAGAATGTCATTCCCCATCTGAAGCATTCCTTTTATTTTTTTTTCCTGTCAGATGGTGGAGGAAAACTTACCTTCAACATAAGATTTAGGAAGTTTTAATAAATACAATGATAATTATCGCCTCCCCTGAATTAACTAATCGGCAATAATCAAACTGTTGCAATGCATGGCTAATTCTGCTTCCACATGTTTCTATGTTGGAGAAAAGACAGGTGAAAAGGAAAGAAAAATTTTCTACAGAAAATCCTGAAAATATTCACTCTGTTTTTCTAAAATCATAAAACCAAACCAGCAAGGATTATTTCTGGATGTCTATTAAATCATCAGTCTCTTACATATAGACTGAAACTTCTTAAAATCTTTGCACGTTGAGCTACAGGCTACAGCAAAACCAAGTCCTAAACACCAACAGCTTGCCTACTAAATAAAGGGTTCAAGAGATTCTTTTGGAATATGACAAAGCACTAACCAACAATATATTTTTGTTAAATACATCCAGCAAATACAAATAAACAACTTAAATATCCCATCCAAATTATGTAAGGTGGAATCAGTTGAGCAAAACTGAAATTGTACCTGAAAGAAATGCCAATTTTTTCTTCAGAATGGGTAATATTACTGACGCTTCCATTCTACTTCAGATTATTTTTCACAGCTCTGAAACACAAGAAGTTGAAACTGTCAAGCATGGGAAATAAATTACAGTGTTTCACAGTGTTACACTTTAGTATCCTTCTGAAGGAAGAACAGAACATTGTAGCCAAAATCTAAAATAATGTAAAAACTTAAGAAAAAACATCATTGTAAGCATTTATCCATACAAATATTAAAATAAAAATTTCTTTTCCTCTTTGTGGGGGAACAAACAGTCCAACCATGAAAACCAAAGCAGAATCTTAACCAAGAACAACAAGATAATTTAGATAAAATCCTATTTCCCAACCCTAATAAACTACAATTAATTTACAGGTAGGTCATCTGTTTGCCCATTCAGATGCAAAATAAGTGCAAGTAGGATTGTGCTTTTGCAGAGTCTGGTATTACCAAGAACATAATAATTATTTGAATATGTTATTTCTGTCAGGACACTGCCATTAGCAGGGCTTCAGCTGAAGAAAAACATCCAACAGTTTAAATAACTATGTCCTATCTATAATCTATACCTGGAAATGCTCCTGCTTCTTCTGCCTCCTCCTTATCCTCATGCAACTTTTATCGCACTGTGAACTCCAATTCACTGTGATGAAGCTTTTTTGCTTCACTGACAATTCCACAGGATGCCTGCACTGAACCTCCTCTTCCAGCCTACACAAAGTAGGAACTGGCACCTGCTTGTAACTTTCTGAGGTCCTACTTCCACAGATCAAGCCATATAATTAAAAACCTTAATTCTGCTTGGAAATACACAATTCAAGATACATGCCAATATCCAGTCAAAATAAAAACAGATCAAAATAGAAAATTTTTTTGGTTTTCATTCCAGGCCCAGTGCTTCAGACTGCAACCTGGAACTCTCCCTCTGGATACTTCAGAATGCACATAAAGAGAATTTTTTTTCCTGGCATGGGGGAAGTTAACTGAATAAAAAGTATAAATTACTTAGGAAAACAAAAAAATTGAAAAAATAAAACCCAAAAAATCCAGAAAAATCCAAATAGCCTGAGGAAAAATAGTTATTTATTTTTATGTTAAAACAATGAGCTTCATAACAAACAAACAAAAAAAACTATCATCAAATCATTATAAAAAAGATAAAAAATTTCAACCACTTTTTACTGTCTCTTCCTGTTCCAATGTGTAAAGTGTCATAAGATCCATTCCCATCTCCTATCCCAGTATCTCCATACTGAGGTGTAATTTTTGCAAATTATATAAAATTCAAGCTTCACATATTACAGAAGGAAACAAACAACTTTCAGTTCTCTCAGGAAACTGAGTCCCATGACAGCCTGAACTTTGAACAACTACTCAAAAAAGCATCCTATTAAAGCTCCCTGTGTGCTTTAGACAAAGATTTGTAGTTATTTGTTGCATAAAACACAAAATTCAAGAATAACTCAGGCAGTTATTTTTGTCTCTCTAACCGCTCTGTGTAAGCTTTTTAACTTCGGTAGTTCTCTTTATTTTCCTTTTCTTAAGATGTAGAACACATACCTGAATGATTTTTCCCCCTCCTCCCCAAGTTACATTTCCAAATTATTACAAATGCCTCTTTATTATAATCAATGAATGAAGTTCAAACCTACACACACTTCATTATCTTCATACTTTCACACAGGAACAAAAGTCTGCATCAACTTACTGACTCTAGGGAACATGTTTCTCTGCTGTTCTGAAAAGACCTATTTATTTAATATGAAAGCATCGCTTGGCTTTCTGCCACAGTAGTGGCACTGTCCATGGATCAAAACAGTTCTTTTATTCAGTATTTCCTGGAACCAAAGGAAGCATTCTGTTCACAGTGGAGGGAGGTGAGTCAGACCAGTTAGAACAACTGCTGATAATTCCAAACACCTAGCCTTTGTTCCAGAAACTCCTGAAGTTTACAATTACCTCTCTTTTGTGAGAGCTTGGATAGGTTTCATCTAGAAGAAAACTCTCAGGAGAGCAGGTTATCAGAACATACCAGAAAAAAAAAATCTTCACATTTAAAAAAACAAGCTTAGTATTCTCCATTTTTGTCATCCAAAGAGTCTCAGGATGAATAAAACAAAATGCCTTTTTTAATATTAGAAAGTGAAACCATTTCAAAAAAGCTGGGAATCTACCTTCCAATGAGAGCTACTAAAGGTGTTTTGAAAAGGTACACTGCTTTTTACCTTTGCAATGTATTTAGACCTACAAAATATATATATTCTTCAATTTGTTGGAGGAAGACAAAATGGCAGGCTCCTAAAATTTTCCAGCAAGCTCTCAATTTAGCATGAGGAAAGAGTGCTTTCGCCATTTAGCTGAAAGAAGCATATTCAGTGTCTATTCATCAATAAAAAAAACACATTTGGTTTCATTAAACACAGAAAAGCTACAGAAGAAAAACAAAAACACTGAAGAGAACAGATTTCACATGAGAAAAGTGAAATACTTCAGAAAGCTGCATTTTAACCCTTTCAAATCAAAAGACAACTTTTTTTTTTTCTAAAATGTTACAGATATGAAACAAATAGAGGTTAAATTTGCTTGCTGAATTTCAGAAAATCTGGAGTACTGTATGCCCACCTAGAATCTACTTCACCATAATATGATAAAATACTATATACCAATCTGTAGAACTTGTAGTTCTTTCATTCAATATGTTTCCTGGACACATTCAATACACTTTGAAGAACCTCACTGAACCTGTTTAGAACATAGAACATGACATAGGCTTCCAGGTTATTAAATCAATATAGCAATGTCAGCCTCCAACAAGGTATTCATTCTTTTGAAGATTTCCACAAGAAGGTGGCAACACTAAATTTGTATAATGCTTGTATTTAAAACCTAAATATTTGAAAGGCATTCCAGTGTAATAGAAAACTCTTCCAATTCCTCCTTGACAAGCAGAAAGTAATACCATTTGTGGAGAAAATTCTCTCATACAAACATGAAATATGTGTACATTAAGGAGAGAATTGGAAACAGTAAACAAATAGTCGAAAAAGATTACAGAAGGGGTAAAAATGCAAACAATATTTCAGGCTGCACTCTAATGTGAAATCAAATCACAACTTAGTAGGCTGCATCCTCTATCATTACTAGACTCTGGAATGACTGCAAATTGCAATGTTTTACTCCACACATCACAAAATTTCTAAAGTTCTTCCAAAAACAAAAAAACAAAACCAAAACAAAAAAAACAAAACCCACCCCCAACAAATAAAATTAAAAAAAAAAAGAAACAGAAAACCCCAAACAAAAGAAGAAAGAAAAAATCCAGCCAAAAATCAAAAGAACTCACACACTCTAAGTACTATATGTAATTCATCAAAGTGCAAAATTTCTGATGAATGGAAAGTTTCGCCTACATTTTATGCTACCCATCTTCATTGTCACTGAATTAAAAAATTAAATAAGAACCAATGTCCCAACACTTTCTGAAGCCATTATAAAAGTCTATTTAAGACAGGGGAAGAGGAGCAGGTTGACTAGACAACTAGAAGGAAGATGTTAGAGAGCTCTCCTGCAAGTAACAGGTGTTTTCTTTCTAAGCAACCCAGAGGAAACCATTGCTCCAAAACATTAACGATTAAAACAAATTCAGGCTTAATGAGAATTAATATTAACATGTTTATTCATGTTTGTTAGACCTGAAACCTTTAATACTCTCAGTACATGGTTTTTCTCCAAAAAGGTCTTGAAATGGGTTAGTCTGCACATGAGCATCTGTTGCAAGATTCAAAGAACGAGCTCTTTCTTCAGTCCTTTAGCATGTATCTCACAAGAGCATGTAGCTGGTCTGTTAAGCACAGGACTACAAGCAAGAAAAAAAGAATCTGGTTTCTATTCCCTGTTCTGCTATGAAATATACATATGGCTTTCAGCAAGTCATTTATCCTTTTTAGTCTCCATTCAGTTCCCTTCATTTAATTCTCTTTTTACAAGAGTATTGTGATGTTTAATTCATTAATGTTTTTGAAGACTTGAGAGATTAGAAGGAGCTCCACAAATCTGCCTATAAATAACCAAGGAGCAGATGGGCAGCTATATTCAAAACTGTAGCAGCTTGCAAGTCCAGGCAGAAACAATAGCACAAATAACAATAGACATTCTGAAGTACCAAAGGAAAAAAGCCTCAAATCATACAGATTGAAAACACTTTTTCTTTTAGATCAACTTTTGAATTGCAGACCTTCAAAATTAACATCTTCATTCTCTGAATCCAGCATGCAGGTTTTTTCAGATGCTAACTTCAACCCACAAAGCATTACCCCCTTTTTCCCTGAATCAGCTTAAAACTAGTTAATCTGTTCCACACAGAAATAAAATCCACATGTAAAAGACAGGAATAAAGCTGAGTATCACAATTATCTATGTAGATTATTATTTCACCTTCCTTTAAAGCTACATTAAAGGATGTCATCTCTCCCACAGCAAAGCTGTACAAAGAGAGAACACAAACGAAGGTGTCTCCAGGGCTGATGCCCCAGGGTAATTTGAGAAGCACAAACCTGCCACAAAAGTAGAAAAAGTCTGTAAATATTTATTAGTTAATGCTGTCTTCAATTAAAAAGCACCTGGAAATCAGCTACTCAGCTGGACAATTTCAAAATAACAATAAAACTTGACAGATGAACATCAGCTTACATACACACACAGTGTTTGGTCTTTACTCTTTGAGATATTATGAGCAGCACTAATATTTAACGTTAGAGCCCTCAGGAGAAAAAGTAACTTCAGATATTTAAGCATGATCAAATAATTCTTTTTTTTATTTTTCAGCCACTTTTGTATTTTTAATTTTTTTGCTATCTGTAAAAACTATCCAGAAAAAGCCCACAGAAGTTTTATACTATGTCTGAAGTTGTACACAACAAAAATATTCCTGATCTTCTGCAACCTGCCAATTCACACTAAAGAAGTCAGAAAATAAGAAACACAGACTAATTTCATGAGTTTGTAAGCTTCTTCAATTTTAAAGCAAGATGCAACCATACAGTGCCATTTCCATTACACATGCACAGTTAGTACCCTAACTCAGCAACTTGCCATGGCAGTTCAATGGACACAATGAAAATGTACTCTGACTTGGGTTAAAGCTGAGGTTAACAGCATGCTAAAGCCATGATCCAAAAGCACATTGTCACAGCCACAACAAATTTAAGCTTGGAAAAATTCCAATTCCACTACTTTTTCACTGGAAGGTTCAAATCTTAACTTGTCTTCTAACTAAAGAGAGAAGGAGAATTCAGAAGAACTGTCTGTTAAACTACTTCTTCTATTTAACTCATCTTCCATATTCACTTCCCACCCCTTTTCAACCCCTCAACACTCTGAAAAGCGAAATAAAAAGACGAGCATCAAAAGGAAGTGATGAGCAATATAATGAATAGCAAACCAGCAATTGGAGAACAGGTGAGTAAGAGGTTATGCCATCTGAGAAGAAAAAGACATTGTGTATATGAGTTCTAACTTTGATCATGGTCAGCTATTCATTTCACACATAGGCAGAGCTTTTCCTCAGACTTCAAGCAAGTGCCAGAGGGAAAAAAGGAAAGAGGACCAAGCACAGCAACCAGGGCTGCACAGCAACACCTGCATGTACAGCTGTGAGACACAATACCAACACCTCAGTCTTTCCATACAACAAGATCAGCCCCAGGATACAGTGCAGCAATGAGCACACTCTCAAAGAACAGCACTCCTTGGACTCACTTTGGCCATGTTCAGAGAGCAAACCTGCCCAGCCCAAAGGAACTCGTGCAGACATTCCTAACAATGCTGCAACATGTGACATCCAAGATGACAGCTTGCTAGAGTTTTCTACCCTTTCCAGGCTCAGCCCAAGCCAAACACATGGTTTATACTAAGTTATAGCAGTTTTCAGCCCTCTTTAATCTAGAATAGGTGAGAAAATAAGCCACAGGTTTTGGATGCATCTCCATAGTCCATTTTGGGCAACATTCCTGCCACTTTTTGCCATTCTCTCACATACAGTGAGAGATACCATATACCTTCCTGCAGAACCCCACAGCTTGCCCACCAGCATCAGAAGACCAATACACCTCATACCTTGCTTCCCTTACAACAGGCAGCCAAACCAGCAGAAGTTGCAGTCATCTGGTACAGTCCCATCTCACTTAACACTATCAAGTGACTACAGAATACATAAAATGATGCAAGTTGAGAGGCTGCTTCTTCTACCACTTTCTCCATAGAAATATGTCAATTGAAATGCTATGTTCAAAGCATAGCTGAGACATTTTCTTCCTCATCACACTGCAATAAAACTCATTAAAAGAAATACTTATTTTTAGGTAATTTTCCTTAGTCAGAAGTCACATGGAAACAGTACAGAATCACATGGATTGCAAATTCTACCACAGAAATACTTTGTGATGTTAGGGGGAAGTAAAATAACCTACAGAGAGTAAAATAAAATTACACAGTCCTTTTCTAGCTCCCTCTTCTTAAAAAAAACAATGAAACACCAAACACAAAAAACCCCAACAAACAAAACAAAACCAACATACAAGTCACAAGTGCTTAGAAAAATAAATACTTCATCATCAGATCTTTAAGGAACTGTCCAAAACCAGTTTGTGATGAAAGATCAGAAAGCCCCTATGCTTCATTAAAAGAACTAGGACAGCGGATGGAATGAGACTGGACAATCCAGGCCATGAGTAGACAAGTCAAAAGACAAACAGCTGCACTGATGAGTGCAACTGCTACAAGTCTGGAACAAATGAAAAACACTTTCCTCTAGGGTGCAAGACTAGAACTTCTTGTTCTTTTTGCAACACTTATATAAGAAAACAATCTACCACTTCATAACAATACACATATTTGGCATAGGTTGCAAGTGCATGTGGCTCAGGGCCTCAGGATTCAAGTCCCAGCTCAGTATAGTGACACTCAACTGAGTGGAAGCAAAAAGAAATGCTCCCCCTACATCAAAAGCCATCTCGTGCAGCAGACACAAAAGCAGTCATCTTTTTGGAGTGAAAGAAACTGACTAAAACAAGATGACAGGGAAGGAACGGCTAATAAAAAGTCTGTTTACAAATCCCAAAAACTCTGGAATTGCTACCTGACCAAAAATTTATTAGCTGGAGAGTATGGTTTTGTGTGGACCTTGAAACACACTGAACAATTTCCTCTGGGCAAAAAAAAAAATAAAATAAAAATTACTATGTTCCCCCGTCATCCTGCACGATACACAAAGTATCCATGAGAAGGGTTATAATAAAAATCCCTTCAATAAGATAGAAATAACTTGAAAATTTTGCTAATGTTAACCAAATATCAAAGTACAAGACATTGAAATATTCCAGATCTGGTAAAGAAATACCTTGTTCAGATATTTCAGAAATCCATTAATTCACTGCTCTACAAAGCAAAAAAAAAATTATCTAAGATGTCCTTAAATTAGTGGGTGCAGGAGAAATAAATCTTAACTTTCATGAATGCCTTCAGTTTTTGCACTCAGATTAAAAATTCTGAACATTTCAACTACAAATCACAGATTAAATACAGCAACCACCTGCAGTAATCACAGCACCTCTCCCTCTCTCTTAGCCCCTCAAAATAAAACATGTAGCTTTCCACTACCAATGAATAAATCAATAAACAAATGGTCACATGCTTCAGAGAATATAAAATCAAGCTCTCTAAGCTGCTCCCTGGAGTACCCTGCATAGAAGCAGTGCTCATACATTTTCCAATTATACTATTTTCTAGGGTCAAGAGAGAATGCAAAATGAAAGAATTAGCACACAGAGCATCAACAGAGAAAAAACAGACAACCTGTGCTGTGGTCTCAAGTTCAGCCATAAATACCATTTAGTGACCAAAACATCAGGCTAACATCAAACCCATTTATCTTAATCTTCCAACACATTTTTTATTTTGGCCTTACTTGGTCTGGTCAACACCCATCCTTCATGATACTTCACTAAGAACACATCCCAAATACAACTCTGACAACATCACAGGAATTTATCTTGGCTTTGAATTCTCAAGTACCTACCACATCTATCTCCCTTGAATTATTGTTTCTGCAAAGCCCTAAGTCATACCTTCATCTCCTCTTAACTATTGTAATTTCCTTCTTAAAGGGTTCTTTATGTCCCAGCATTCCAAACTTCAGCTTGTCCAAAATGCAGCAGTTCATCTTCTCACCTGGAAACAGGAAAACAACACTCCAGATTGATTTTCACTTGCTTCCTTGTTCAGTTTAGCATCTGCTATAAGGTTATCCTCACTTCAAAAATCTCTCACTCTTATTTAGTCTGAAGAGCAAAAAGCTTTGCCAACACATTTTTCTACTTGCTCAATCAAGGTTCCCAAGTATCTCATTTATCTTCCTGCACAAACTTATCAACACCATCAGAGCAGCAACAATTACCTCGATGCTATTAAAACTTCCTTCCTTACTCTCACTCACTATCACAGAACCCCCTTATAAGTAGACTTCACTTATCTCCAGTCTTACACTTAAACACCCCCTAACACATTTGCAGCACATTTACTCCTCCACTATGTGAGACACAGTAACACAAGCTGCACTGTGAGCTGCATGGCCAAACAACGTCATTTAATATCAGTTTTGTTTATGTTATAGTGCTTTTTAAAGCCTTTTAAGAAGTCACAAAATGAACACAAAGTAAAGCAGGTAAGTTAAAGAAGGCATGAGTTAAACCTAAGTAAGTCTCTACAAAACCAACTGTAAAGATGATGTTCTAGGCAATATATTCACCAGTATCAAAGCTTCCTAAGAACCACATATAACACATGGAAATTATAAAGATTTATTTTTGGAAGAGACCTATCTTACTTACCATTGGTACTGGAATGCAAAATTGTCTGCTAGGGCTACAAGTTTGAGCTCCAGATCCTGGGTTCTGTAAATTTAAATGAAAAAGCATTTGACAATATTTTTTTTTATTTTGCTACTCAATCTAAAACTTCATTTCCCTGGAGGTTGAAAACAAGAGTTTCTCACAGAGCTACATGATAGGGGAGTCAACATTTCCGTTGTATATCCACAAATACTAGTAAGCTAGGCATTTGAGTTTAGTGGGACAGCAGGAATCCTGTGCTTTCTACCAAAACATATGGTAGACATCAACATTGTTTATAGTTAGCAGGCAATGCTCCTGAGGCAGCACCGGAAGCAGCAGGAAAGTAACAAGAACCAGAGTCCCTGTAGTATGCTTTCAATCAGAGGTAACCTACACGGAATTTTAGGCTAACTGAAAATACAACAGAGTTAGTAGATTTTTTGTGAAGAGGAACAAGGTATTCTTACAAAGGTATTCACCGCTATAAAATTAAAACAGGCAAAGTGTAACTTGAATAAGGAAATATAAATAGCCCCTCTTTGAAGAAGACATTGAATTAACATACAAGCATCAAATGTTTAACAGCAGCAAATGTTATAGGACTTGCATGAAATCTTGTAACTTGATCAAATTCCACCCATGAAACGAAAACCAACAACAAAACCCCAAAAGTTCAAATTAGTGTATACTGTGTAAAAGGCGAAACCAAGACGACAAACACACTTCACTGGTTTCACAGTAATTCTGATAGATCGGTCATTACAGTAATCTAACTCACACGAAATTTTAAATAAAAAACACCCTTCTATTCAAGGAAGTTTTCTAGTCAGCCTCAAAAAGATGGGAGAGAAGGCAAGAGGAGCAACCTTTAGATTGGAAACAAAAATACAAACAGCAAGTCCTTGGGATGCACTCGAAATCCTGCAACTTCATCTCCAGGGTAGACTACCTACTTTATCAGAAGCTGCCTGTTGAAGGTGTTCTGTATTTCCCCACTGGGAAATAAACGTGTTCCTCTTTATAATCTATTCCTAAAGATAACTGACAGTTAGGTAGCACTGTATTCAAGTTCTTAGAGAAATTCCTCTGGTTTCCCTTCCCACTACCACTCTCAAGCAACAGCCAACTGAAACTGAGCTGAACTTCACCTGACTCCTTTTTTTTTGTTGACAGAAAATGACAAAACTATGTAAATTCCCCCTGTTTACATAAGCTTTACTGAGGAATTTGAATCCATAGCCAATTCAGAATTGCAGCCTACAACTCAATGAGACATCACACCAGTTTTTTCTACACTGAATGTTCTTTTAAGAGATTTAAAAATACATCTATTTCCTTCTCTTAAATTGTATTTCTAGGAAAACTGACATTACTGATCAATTAAATTTAAATTAAAATATCATCTATTAGCATACTATTCCAGGGAAAACAGTCATCTGTGATGATTTTACAGGATTCTTCAAGCAGCAATCTGTGACATAAAGAATTATACAAAATCCTAAAATCCACCCCTAAAACCACATTGTAATTACTCTTAAGTTTTGGTGGAAGATTTTCACAGAATCACAGGATTATTAAGATTAGAAGGGACCTCCGGAGATCATCTATTTGAATGGTTCTAATGGAACCCTATTTGGGGACATTCCTGTGTAACTGCTGATGGTGACCCAGCCCAGGCAGGGGGTTTGGATGTCTCCAGAGAGGAAGACTCCAGAATCTCCCTGAGCAGCCTGTTCCAGTGCTCTGCCTCATTGCTTTCCTCCTGAAAAAGCAAGGCATGACCAGCACCTCACCAAGCCATAGGCCTCTCTAAGCAAGCTTCAGCCCTATTCTGTAGTCCAGCTTCCCCCTTTTCCCTCTTAAGTTTCTGCTTGGTACAGATAATAGCATTAGGACTATAAATGCTCGGATTCAGATAAAGGTGAACACTTATTAGTACAGCAATTAATAAACCATCAGTAATCCTATAATGTAGTAACAGTATTCATTATTTAGTACACACTGACTCTTAGTAGTCACAGATGTCACAGAAGGGAGAAAAGAGGGGAAAACCCAGTACTTCCTCATCACAGTGAGTTTTAATGCATGAACAAAGTGAAGATCCAATTGTGAGGACACTGCAGACACTGCAATACTAAAAATGGAGAGGACCAATATTTCCTTTGGGATGCAGAAAGATGAGAGAGCAACAGACAAAAGCATCTATTAATACATATCTACATAAACCTCACCAGTTTTGCTCATTAAAAAACTTACAAAAAGTCCAAAAAATAAAGAAGCACTCTCCTTTAATTGTTTCCACACTTGCTTCCATACACTCGTTTAAATTCTTTCACAAAAACAGTGCTTTAGAGCATCGCCTTTGTACAATTGCCTGGCGAAAAAGCTCTGTTAGGGGGTAGCAAGGGACACTACAATTATGGAGGAGAAGGCAAACTGCTGGACAATAGACCTGTCAAAAATCAAAGAAAGGGTAACCACAGCTATGAGCAACCACGTCTTCAGCAGTGAATCAGCTTCCCGACCAGGCAGAGCTTCCAGAAACCCAGGAGCGCCCGACGCCGCGGCAGTGACACGGCCGTGACTCGTCCCCAGCCCGCCGCCGGACTGACCGGCGGCCACGCTCCGCCAAAAACCCCCACCGGGAGCCGAGCGGCTCCGCCAGCCCGGGGAGCCGAATCCGGCCCCCTCCTGCCTCCGGCTGGCTCCCCTTTCCTGAACCCCTCTCCTTCCTCGCCGGGCCTGCCGCTACACCCGCGGCGGGCCCCGCCGGGAGGGGCGGCCGCCCTCCCGTGCCCGCACAAAGGCAAGAGCTCTGCCGGCGGCGGCCACTCGGGAGTCCCCCTGGGGAGCCCCCCCGCCGCCGCGGCCGCGTCTGTAGCGGCGGCACGAACAATGCCCGAACCTGTTGCGCGG